>NC_141876.1:302029080-302180080 GCF_056163025.1 Triticum urartu
TTTTCGATTTCTTTTCTGAAAACCCTAAATCGGTTTTCGTTCTTCTTTCGGACCGTTCGTCTCAACGAACGTGATCACCGATTATTCCCGGTTAACGACGCCCGTTCGTTTAACCGTTCGTCTTTTTCTTTTCGTCGGATTTATTCCGCGATCGCGATCTCAGATCCGATCTTCGTTCTAGTTTATCTTCTCGCCCGTTTATCGGAATCAGGTGATTCAAGCGCCTGGAGTTTCGTCTCGAAACCGTCGTTCCGTCTAATCAACTTGAACAAGTTTTTGCTATGGTAAAATTTGACCTAGTTTCAACTTGCTAGAACCGAGTTGTTTTCTTCCGCCGTTTGTTTTCCGTCGTTTGTTCGGTTCGTTCTTTCTTTGCAACCGGAGTTCTTAAGTTGAACTTTCTGGTTCGTTCTCCCGTTCGAGTTTTACTTGTGCATTAGATGAGTACTTATTGTGTGGTTACTATTGTTTGCTTACGATAGATTGACCGGAGTGTGACGAGTAGATCTATCAAGAGTTTTGAGTGCGAATCATATTCATCAACATTGCAGGCAAGTAACACTTTGATCATACCTTTTCTACAACCCATGTTTTATTGCATTAGATCAATCCTCTCACATTGCATGATTAGGATCTAATTAAATTGTGGGATGGGAAGTAGATGAGGTAGTACCTATTACCTGTTTATTATGAAACCTTTGGGAGTTACTTCTACGTTTGCTTATTATGCCATGCTATGCTAGTAGACGTGGATTGGGTGAGTGATATCCATGACAGATGTGAGTTGATAATTTTAATGGTTTATCTAAGGTGGCAACTTAAACACACATCTGGGTGGATTGAGGCACCTGATGTCTATCAGGACTTGCCTGTTTTTTTTCGGACCGCCACCCAGGCTCAAAGGGATCATAAGATCTTTCATGCTAGAAACTTCCGTGTGCAGCCACAAGCCATTATGGGCTCTGGCATAGTTGACTAAGTTGTGCGAAATCTTACGGGGTGGACTAGCAGATGTAGGGGTTGTAGGTGGTACGGTCTACCCCACATGTAAGGTGCTAGCGCTTCTGAAAGACTGTGTCTCGGTCATCCGTCTTCTCAAACACCATGTAGTGCGAGAAACCAAACGGAGGCGATCGAGTCTTGTGGGGAAAAGTGCGCAAACCTCTGTAGAGTGTACAAACTAATCATGATTAGCCGTGTCCCCGGTTATGGACATCTTGAGTATCTAGTTCTTGGATTATCCTGTTGATCTCATCACGTTACTTTAAATGAATATTGTTGGGTTTAATGATGTTACTTAATTGGGATTGAGAATGCTGTCAACCATTCTCAATGTTCAACAACCACCATGATAGTTAAATAAATTTATTCCTTTGCAATAGGGAAAAATTGGCTTTACGCAAAAAAAACCTTATAACCATAGAGCTTTTCCACCAGCCATATATGCATATAGTGATAGCCATTGTTTATCATTTTCTCTATGGTGTGAATTTGCCAGTACATTCAATGTACTGACCCGTTTCGGGCTGCAACGTCTCATGTTGCAGGACTATCTTACGACGAGTAAGTGATACGTTAGGGTTACGATTTCTACAATCAACTTTGCCGTTGGTGTTGATGGGAATCCACAACCTTGTTGCTTCCGCTATATGGATTGAGGTAATAGTATTTACATTACTTTATACATGTGATTTACCTCTGTTATAAATCCTTCGAGTACTGTGTGTGTCAGCATACCGATCCAGGGATGACACTTAAGCACAGAGACTTGACCCATTCGGGTCGGGTCGCTACAGCGGGGAAGGTGGCGGGGAGGACAGGCGCGTCGTGGGCGGTCCCGTGGTGGTGACGACACGCGCCGGGGTGGCCGGGATGCTGCTGCATAGGGACGACGTCTCCGTGCACCGGCGAGACGCGGGTCATTGGGGCAGCGTCTCTGGCGAAACCTAGGGGCAACAAACATGTCAAACGGATGCGGTAGATCGAGAGAATGAGATTCACATAGAGAGTGGAGGCCGGGGTGGTCTACGGGCGACAAAAACGACGGCGAGATCCTCCAGCTCCGGCGAGATCCAACGCAGCAGGGCGTCAGCTATGGGTCGTGTGCGGCGAAATGGAGTGGCCGAACGGAGAGAAGGGGCCCTGGGGGTTCTGTAGGCACGAACAGAGGGCTCGGGGAGCGAGGGATAAGGGTTATCCCGAGAGGGATGCTTCCGGCGGGTTCGGGGCACAGGCGCGTGCTCTATCCGAGTGAGAGGAGCGGGAGGTTGGGGATGATGGGGCAGGGCCCATCTGGCAGCGAGCGCACATGCGAGCGGGAAGGGATGAGGAGCGGGCGTGCGAGGCGGGTGACGTGCTGGCGTCAGCCTGGCCTGGGCTGTGGGCTCGCACGCGCGTGGGTGAGTGCATGTGCGTGGTTTTTTTTAACCGAAGACTAGAGTGGCCCTAAACAATTCAAATGAATTCCTAAAAATACCAAGATAATTTCTAAGATTATCTCTCAATATCTACAACATAGTGAACATTTCTTCAAGCATAAAAGAATTTGAAAATATTTTCCTAATGCATTTAATGCATTTTTTGCAAATCGAAAAAAATGCAAAATAAACTACAAAAACTCCAACTAATATTCAAAATGAAATTTCCCACTCTTTTATAATTTGAGGAAGTCATCTTATCCCCCCTCATTTGTTCTTCTTGAGTGGAAAATATTATTTGAATATTTCAAAAACTCCAAAAATGCAATAAAATAAGATATGCGTTGAATGATTCTACTAACGTCCGAATTTAATAGAAATTGGGATGTTACGCATGCGCCCGTTGCTGTGTCCCAGATTGGGCCCGGCATGTTTTTTACCTGTCTGCGAATTTAGCATTATCCATAGAATGCCAGTTTTACAGAAAAACCTCGTTGTTCATGCATATAAATACTTCACAACCGTGCATCGGATTAAAGCAAACTATATATGTAAAATGCATAGAATTTCATATAGTTTCACAATATACAACTTTCATCCAAGTTAAAAATGTTTAAAATTGTTGTTTGCATTTATTTGCATAAATGTCATGCTAAATGGTTTATTTCATAACTAAATAACCGTAGCTCTGAATTAAATAAACTTTATATGTAAATGGGGTGGAATGTATAGTTTAACATGGTGGCATTACTTTGCATGTTTAACAACTCTAAAATTGTCTATAGGCAGAACAGTAGCAAATTTGAAATATTCATATGGGGATTTTCCAGAATTGTGGTTTGTTGTTTCCGGGCTCATTTAAATTTCCTAAATGTGTAGTTTACTTATGCTTCACCTCTTGCCATGTTAACCAACATTTAAAGTTCATGAGTAGCATAAACTAGAGTGAACTAAATAATTGAAACATGGGGTTTCGTCGATATGCAACTTGTTGCATATTGAACTCCACTTAATTTGTAGTATTGTTTGTTGCACTTTGCCATGCCATGACTCATTAAACCGAACATACATCATACTTGATTGTGCATCAGGCCATGATTATGCTTGTTGGTTTACCATGTTGTTTGCTTATTTCCAGTGTTGCTTCTTCTCGATAGTTCTGGTAATGTTGCGATTGTGAGGATTCGTTCAACTACACCCGTTCGTCTACTTCATGGACTTGGTCTTCTTCCTAGCGGGATTTCAGGTAAGATGATCATTACCTTGGATACCACTACTATCTTTGCTTGCTTGTTGTCTCAATGCTATCGCTATGTCGCGCTACCTACCACTTGTTTATCAAGCCTCCCAAATTGTCATGATAAGCCTCTAACCTTTGCACCATCCCACCAAAATGTTGTTTGGCTAAGATACCGCTTTGCCCAGCCCATCTTATAGCGTTGCTAGTTGCAGGTGTAGTGCAGGTTGTTCCCTGTTGGGACATGGACATCATGGGATATCACAATATCTCTTATTTAATTAATGCATCTACATATTTGGAAAAGGGAGGAAGGCTCATCCTTTTGCCTGGTGTTTTGTTCCACTGTTGCCACCTTAGTTTCCGTCATACCGATGTTATGTTCCTTGATTTGCATTCCTACAGGTCGGGGTTACTGGGCCACCCTTGACAGTTCGCTTTGAATAAAACTCTTCCAGCAAGGCCCAACGTTGGTTTTACCATTTGCCTAATAACATCTAAAACTTGCATAGGGACTTTCCAGATCCCGAGGATAATTAATCAACAACCCAGGCCAGTGCTCCTCATGAGTGTTGGTCCAAAACAGAGCACCTTGCGGTGCCCCCTTGGAAACTTGGGTCTCAGTGACCGTAAGCTTAGCTCATCCGATCATGGCCTGAGACGAGATACGCGCTGCTCCTATCAGGGTGTCGGCATGTCGGGAGGTCTTTCTGGTTTTGTTTTACCATTGTCGAAATGTCTTGTGCACCAGGATTCCGAGCTTGATCGGGTTGTCTCGAGATGGAGATTTACCTCCGTGGATCGTGAGAATTTGTGATGGACTAAGCCCTGCAGGGTTAAATCTATTCGGAAGTCGTGCCCGCGGTTATGTGGCAGATTGGAAATTTATAATATCCGGCTATAGAGAACTTGACACTTAACCTGAAATAAAATACACCAGCTGCGTGCGTAACCGTTACCATCTCTTTTCGAGGGAGTTCGAGAAGAGAAGACCATGGGATTATGTTTGACTCATAAGTAGTTCAGGATCACTTCATGATCATTACTAGTTTGTGACCGTTATGAGTAGTTTATCTTCTTATTCTTGTACTCATATGTTAGCCACCATACGATGCTTAGTGCTTGCTGCAACCTCACCACTTATGCATTCCATACCCATTAAGCTTTGCTAGTCTTGATACCCATGGTAATGTGATTGCTGAGTCCTCGTGGCTCACAGTTTTCTACAATAGCAGGTGTAGGTACAGGTAATGCGATGAACTGACGTGAGAGCGATGCTGGCTTGTTTTGGAGTTCTTCTGCTTCTTCTTCTTCGATCAAGGGATAGGTTCTGGGTCGGGAGCCTGGGATTAGCAAGGTGGATGTCGTTCTTCTTTTTCGTTTGATTTCATCTGAAGTAGGATCCTGCTCTTCTGTATGATGATTGCGATGTATTCATGTATTCATGTTGTATCTTGTGGCGAGTGTAAGCCTTTATCTGGTATTCTCATCTATTCATTACATGGTATGTCATGATGATATCCACCTTGATATGCGCTTGAAATGCGGTTGTACCCCAATCATGAGTTCATCACGTGATTGGGATAGAATCGCATCTTGGGAGCTACAAGTTGGTATCAGAGCCTTACCGACCGCGGGAGCCCCCTTGGTTGATCGAACCATTTCCGTTTTTGAGTCTAGAAAAAACTATTTTGAGTCTAGTTATATCGGAGAGTAGGAATTATTTTTACTCCTCATCCCCTTCGTCGCTCTCGTGAGGAATCATGACGTAGGTATTTTTGTTTCTGTTACTCTCCTTTTTCACTCAATTTTTTAGGATCCCATAGGTATTGTGGAGTCGGCCCGATATCATTGTGACGTGAACTTTGTTCTTTGTTCCTCCTATCATTTAAGGGTTGTGGCAGTGTCTCGGGGAGTTGAGCTCCAAGGTGTTTTCATCACAGTGCTTATTGTTTCAGCTCCGGAATACTAGAGGACGCCGACATTGAAAATGCTTCTATACTCTTTGGGGTGAGAGTAGTTTGGCGCCACCCAGTACTGGGGACAGCGATCAGATGTATTCCCACAGCTAGTATAGCTGTTGTTTTTCGAAGGTCTGAGGTACACAGTTTCCGAGATTTCGGTTTTGTGTTGCTAGAGGCGGTACATTTGGAGTGTAGAATTCTGCTAGGAGTTGTTTGAGGATATTTTGCTCCTTGTACTCGTTGCACCGGATTGCATAACCATAAATTTCGGGAGTTCATAGGTGGGAATTCAAGTAGTTACCTAGGTTTACCCTTCCAACAAATGCATGAGGGGTTATGTATTTGCTTCCAGCTTACTTATGCAAGCCAAATCCTTTTTTTAGGTGTGGTATTCGAGTTGCTTCGAAGTCAAGAGTTGATCCATGCTACCTCTTGAGCTTGCGTTGGTTTTTCCCTTGAAGAGGAAAGGTTGATGCAGCAAAGTAGAGTAAGTATTTCCCTCGGTTTTGAGAATCAAGGTATCAATCTAGTAGGATACAACGCACAAGCCACCGAATACCTACACAAACAAACACCAACTTGCACCCAACGTGATAAAGGGGTTATTTGCAAAGTGAGATCTAATATAGAGGGATAAATAGTAAAGTAATATTTTTGGTATTTTTGGTTTATGGAACGGAAAATAAAAGATTGCAAAGAAAGTAAATAGGAAACTAAAATTGTAGATTGGAAACTTATATGACGAAAAGTAGACCCGGGGGCCATAGGTTTCACTAGAGGCTTCTCTCAAGATAGAAAATATTACGGTGGGTGAACAAATTACTGCCGAGCAATTGATAGAAAAGCGCAAAGTTATGACGATATCTAAGGCAATGATCATAATAGGCATCACGCCCGTGTCAAGTAGATCAAAACGATTCTGCATCTACTACTATTACTCCACACATTGAGCGCTATCCATCATGCATCTAGACTATTAAGTTCAAAAAGAACGGAGTAACGCATTAAGAAAGATGACATGATGTAGAGGAATTAACTCAAACAATATGATGAAAACCCCATCTTTTTATCCTCGATGGCGACAATACAATATGTGTTAGTTCCCCTTCTGTCATTAGGATCAAGCACCGCAAGATTGAACCCAAAGCTAAGCACTTCTCCCATTGCAATTAAAACCAACCTAGTTGGCAAAACCAAATCGATAGTTCGAAGAGACTTGCAAAGATATCAAATCGTGCATATAAGAATTCAGAGGAGATTCAAATAATATGCATAGATAAGCTGATCATAAATCCACAATTCATTGGATCTCGGGAAACACACAGCAAAAGAGTATTACATCAAATAGATCTCCAAGAACATTGAGGAGAACTTTGTATTGAGAATCAAAGAGAGAGAATGTAGCAACCAGACCTCAAACGGTCCAATCTTTATGCTCAGGTGTCATCCCTGGATCAGTAATTGTGACACCACACAGTAATTGAAGGATTTATAAACAGAGTAGCAATCACACACTTATTACATCGGGTGTCTCAAAAGAGAACTTATTACAATAAATATGGCTTAAGGCCATCTAATAACGATAACAGTGGAAGGCTTAGAAGATAAGTGAGTCCATCAACTCCAACGGCATCACTGAGTATAGAACCACGACCTAAAAGCACCATAATCGTCGTCCGAAAAGTCTGCAACATGAACGTTGCAGCCCGAAACGGGTCAGCACATGGAATATGCTGGCAAAGTAACACATAGAGATGCAATGAAAGTAATAGGCTATACTATATGCATATTTGGCTGGTGGAAAGCTAGATGGTTACAGTTTTTCATAAAGCCAAGTTTTCCATACTGCAAAGGAATAAATTTTATTTAACTATCATGGTAGTTGTTAAACATTGAGAATGGTTGACAGCATTCTCAATCCCAATTAAGCATCAACATTTAAAAACCCAACAATATTAATTTAGAGTAACATGATGAGATTCATATGATAATCCAAGTACTAGATACTCAAGATGTCCATAACCGGGGACACGGCTAACCATGATTAGTTTATACACTCTGCAGAGGTTTGCGCACTTTTCCCCACAAGACTCGATCTCCTCCATTGGGATTCTCGCACTACATGGTGTTTGAGAAATGGATGACCGAGACATAGTCTTTCAGAAGCGCTAGCACCTTACGATCGGGTAGACCATTACACCTACTTTCCCCTACATCTGCTAGTCTACCACTGTAAGAGTTCGCATGACTTAGTCAACTATGCTAGAGCCCATAGTAGCTTGTGGCTGCACACGGAAGTTTCTAGCATGAATAATCTCATGACCCCTTTGAGCCTGGGTGGCGGTCCAAAAGAAAACAGGCAATCACTGGAATACCCAGGTGCCTCAATCCACCCAGATGTGTATTTAAGTTGCCACCTTAGATAAACCATTAATTTAACAATCTCACATCAGTCACGGATACACTCACCCAATCCACGTCTACTAGCATAGCATGGCATAATAAGCAAACGTAGAAGTAACTCCCAAGGTTTGATAGTAAAACAGGTGATAGGTACTACCTCAACTACTTCCCAGAACCCCCAGTTTAATTAGATCCTAATCATGCAATGTGTGAGGATTGATCTAATGCAATAAAAACTGGGTAGTAGGAGGTATAATCAAAGTGTTACTTGCCTTGCTGATGATCCGCAAAACCTAGCGATTCGAAGTAGCAACCAGCACACTCCGGGTACTCTATCGCAAACAAACAAGCATTCAATAAGTACTCAACTAATGCACAGGTAAAACTCGAATAAGAGATCTAACCAGAAAGTTCAACTTAAGAACTCCGGTTGGCAAAAAGAATCAAATCGAGCGAAGCAATGAAAGACAAACGGCAAAAGAAACAGGCTTCGTTTACTATTCTGGATCTAGGTCAATTTTTACAGTGGAAAAAACTTGTTTGAGTAGGTTAAACGGAAAGAGGGTTTCAAGACGAAACTCCAGGCGCTTGAATCGCCTGATTCCGATAAACGAGCGAAAAATTATACTAAAACGAAAATCGGATCAGAAATCGCGATCAGAAAAATCGCGGATTTAATCCGAGAAAAAGAAAAACGACTAACAGATTAACGAACGAACGTTCGTTATCTGGATCTAAACGATGAACGCGTTCGTTAAAACGAATGAACGAGTGAACGCTCGCTAAAATAAAATAAACCGGAAAAACCGATCTATTAAAAAAACGAATCTAAAAAAACGAACGAAAAACCGACGGAAAACCGAATGGAAAACCAAACGGTTTTTTGAGAAAAACCGGCGGCGGGCGGGGTCAACCTCCGGCGAGCGGCAGATCCGGCGGGCGGCGAGGTCGGCGGCGGCGGCTCCGGTTCCGGCGGGCGGCGAGGGGCGGCGGCGGCGCGGCCTCGGTGCTAGGGTTTGGGGCTCGGCTAGGCTCCACCACTGGCTTATAAGGCCGGCCGGGCCAGGTGTCCAGGTCGGACACGGCCTGAAAGGTCGGTTCACGTTTTTTTTAAATAGTTACGCTCAGAAAAAAAAGGAATACTAAACGGACTCCAAAAATCCCGAAATAAATTTTCCCGGCTTCTAAAATCAAGCCGCACAGGATGAACATTTATTTGGGGCCTAAATGCAATTTTGAAAAACACACATTTTTCCCAAATTCAAATAAAATAGCAAATAAATCCAAAATAAAATCTTATTTGAGTTTTTTATTAAATCCTCAATATTTCTTTATTTTGGGAAAGTCATTTTATTCCCTCTCTCATATTTTTGTAATAGAAATAATTGAAGATAAAATAAATAAAATCAAATGATCCTATTTTCAAAATTTGAGAAAACTCAAATATGAAAATAACAAAATCCCCAACTCTCTCCGAGGGTCCTTGAGTTGCGTAGTATTTCTAGGATCAACCAGAATGCAATTAAATATGATGTGCAATGATGATCTAGTGTATAACATTCCAAATTGAAAAATTGGGATGTTACAAACCTACCCCCCTTAAGATGAATCTCGCCCTCGAGATTCGGGTTGGCTAGAAAATAGGTGAGGGTGGTCCTTCAACAAATCTTCCTCTCGCTCCCAGGTGGCTTCATCTTCCGTGTGGTGGCTCCACTGAACTTTGCAAAACTTTATAACCTTGCTGCGGGTGACTCGACTGGCATACTCAAGAATCTTGACTGGTTTCTCCTCATAAGTCAAATCACTATCCAATTGAATCGCTTCCAGCGGCACTGTATCTCTCTATGGTATGTCAGCCATCTCTGCATGGCACTTCTTCAACTAGGAAATGTGGAACACGTCGTGAACTCCTGACAATCCTTCGGGCAATTCCAACTTGTAGGCTACTTCTCCCATATGCTCCAAAACTTTGTATGGTCCTACAAAACGTGGCGCTAACTTTCCCTTAACTCTAAACCGCTTAACTCCTCGAAATGGAGATACTCAAAGATAAAGTCGGTCTCCGACTTCGTAAACTATCTCCTTGTGCTTAGAATCTGCATAGCTCTTCTGCCTGGACTGGGCTACCTTGAGCCTATCGCGAATCAATTTCACTTTCTGTTCAGACTCCTTAATCAGATCCGGTCCAAACAACTGGCGGTCTCCAACTTCATCCCACGACAATGGGGTCCTGCACCTCCTTCCGTACAAGGCTTCGAAAGGGGCCATCTTCAAACTGGATTGATAACTGTTGTTATAAGAGAACTCTGCATATGGAAAATTCTTGTCCCAACCAGATCCATAATCTAGCGCACAAGCTCTGAGCATAATTCAACTCATGAGGCTTAAGCTGTCGTGAGGCATATGAAACAACTCTTCCTTCTTGCATAAGCACTACTCCAAGTCCTCGACGTGAAGCGTCGCAATACACCTCATAATCCTTGGTCTGATCTGGCAAAATGAACATGGGTGATGTAACCAAACGTTTCTTCAACTCCTAGAAACTGGCCTCACATTCCTCAGTCCATATGAACTTGGTATCCTCCTTCAACAACTCCGTCATAGGTTTCGCAATCTTCGAGAAATTTTCAATGAATCTCCGGTAGTATCCTACAAGTCCAAGAAAACTCCGGATCTCTCCAACTGTCGTTGGCGCTTCCCAATTTGTCATAGTGTCAACCTTGGTGGGATCTACTGCTATACCTTCTCCGGATATAACGTGTCCGAGAAATCCAACTTCCTTCAACCAAAACTCACATTTTATAAACTTGGCATATAACTGATGTTCTCTGAGCTTACCAAGTACCAAACGCAAATGCTCCTTATGCTCCTCTTCATTCTTCGAATATACTAGGATATCATCGATGAACACTACGATGAACTTATCCAAAAACTCCATAAACACCTTGTTCATCATGTTCATAAAATATGTAGATGCGTTAGTCAGACCAAATGACATAACGGTATACTCGTACAACCCATACCTGGTGGTAAAAGCCGTTTTAGGTATATCCTATTCTCGAATCTTCAACTGATGGTATCCTGATCGTAGGTCGATCTTGGAAAATACCTTAGCTCCTTGCAATCGATCAAACAGATCATTGATCATCGGTAGTGGGTACTTGTTCTTGATGGTTACTTCATTCAATCCTCTATAATCAACAACCATCCTTAACGATCCATCCTTCTTCTCCACTAGAAGTACTGGCGATCCCCAAGGTGAAGAACTTGGGCGAATATAACCTTTATCCAGTAACTCCTTAATTTGCTTCTTAATCTCCACCAAATACTTTGCGGGCATCCTATATGGTCTCTTAGATATTGGCCCTATGCCTGGCAAAAGCTCAATCAAAAACTCAATGTCTCTATCTGGTGGCATGCCTGGCAACTCTTCTGGAAATACATCAGGGAAATCCTTCACCACTGGTACTTCCTCCTGCACAACTCATGTTAAACAATTTACTTGAGTCCTCTTCGGCACATGCCGGGATACATACTTGATCCTTCTCCCTTCTGGGGTGGTAAGCAAAATTGACTTACTGGCGCAATCGATGTTACATCCAAACCTTGTGATTCCAAAATGATCAAATTCGAGGGAAACACATGCCTACCTATACTCAATGGCACTTGAAAACATCCCTTGCTAGCCATGTACTCCGCTCCTGGTGAGCTTACTAACATAGGTGTTCTAAGAACTTTGGTGGGCAGGTTATACTTATCCACGAATTCCCTTGATATGTATGAATGCGATGCACCAGTATCAAAAAGAACGAGTGCAGTAAATGACTTAACCAAAAACTTACCGATTACTGCATCCGGCTGCTCTTCAACCTCCTCCACATTTACGTGGTTCACTTGTCCCCTGTTGAAAGGGTTCGGCTTCTTCCCAGAGCTTCTATTGCCATTTCCATTCTAGGATTCAGGACATTCATTGGCATAATGTCCGGTCTTCTGGCACTTGAAACAAGTGACTTGGCTCAGATCTCTCTTGGCTGGGGTTGATGGGTTGGTGCGGTTCTAGCCGTTGCTTCCTCCATTCCCATTACCATTCTTGGTGCCATTGTGATTATGCGAGCTACCTCCTCCATGGGTATGCTGAGAATGTCCTCCCGATCTAGGGGTAAAACGTGGCTTCTGCTGAGCTCCTGAATTATACTTCCCTTGTCCATACTTCCTCTTACGATTCTCAATCTGCTGCTGCTTCCCTTCAATCATAAGAGCACGATCTACCAACTCCTGGTAGTTGTTGAAGGTTGCTACCATCAACTGCATGCTCAACTCATCATTTAGTCCTTCCAGAAACTTCTCCTTCTTAGTTGCATCCGTAGCTACGTCATCTAGGGCATAACGTGCTAACTTAATAAAGTCCTCCACATACTGGCCAACTGTCCATCCTCCTTGGCGCAAATTGCGAAACTCTCGCTTCTTCATGGCCATAGCTCCTGCTGAAACATGGGCAGTACGGAAAGCCTGCTGAAACTGGTCCCATGTGACAGTGTCGACAGGGAAAGTGGCTGTGAAATTCTCCCGCCATGATGCTGCGGGTCCTTCAAGCTGATGTGCGGCAAACTTCACCTTTTCCGCATCTGTGCATCCTGCCGTGGTCAACTCCCTTGCTGTCTTGCGGAGCCAATCGTCTGCTACTATCGGCTCGGTGCTACTGGAAAACACCGGCGGATTCAGCCTAAGGAAACGGGCTAAGTGATCAACAGGTGGTGGTGGTGGTGGTGGGTTGTTGTTGTTCCCTTGATTCTGATTCTGTACTAGCAACTGCATCAATATGTTCTGCCACTGGATCAACTGGGTGAGCTCCGGTGGGAAGGTAAATCCGGGGTCACGTCTCGGAGGCATCTGAGGGTTTAGAAAAGATGAGATTTAAGAATAGAGAGAAAACACTACCCATATGCACATGAGGCAAAAGCAAACAATTCACTTCATTCAATCAAACAAGGGCATACAATCGATCTAACTATCGCAAAAGTGCTCGGACTACTACATTTACATGGTGGACTACTACTACTGATGGGGTGGTCTACTAGAAATATTCTTCGGTTGCAGACTCCATGATATCTGCTCCAGCTTCATCAACATAGTCATCATCGCTATCATCTGGATCCGAGTCGGTGTCGTCGATGATGATGTAGTCTTCCGGGCGAATCTCCTGGGGTTCTTCGTCTTCTTCTACTGGTGTAGGGCCTCCCATGAGTATTCTGATCTTCATTGTTAAGTCGGCATTCTTGTCCACTAGTACTTCGATTTCCTCTTCATAATATTCAAGTGTGGCCTTGAGTTCTTCCTCCAGTTCCCTGGCCTTCTTTAGATCTATCATGTCGGCGCACATCTGGTTCTCCTGACATCGAATGTGCTGGTTTAACTCCTGGATAAAAGCTGCAATTGATCTATCTTTCCTGGTGCTGATCATCTCCCAGTGCTCATCTCGGCGCCCACAAATCTGGTAGATAGTATCCTTGAGATCATTGCGGTAAAATTCTCCAATGCGTCCCATGGCGATGTGAGCTGCCATGCTCTTTCCTAGATTCCAAGTTGGTGCATCAAAAGAAAACTCTATGGGCTTAGTGACTGGCATGAACGTCCTAACCGGAACTTGAACTTGAATCATCCAGCGCTCCTCTTCAGGTAAAGTGGCGTTGTAGGTTCCGATGAAGCTTGGTACTCCTATGTTTAGGTATCTAGTGACTTCCTTCAAGTGACGTCCAAAGGGTGTATCTTCATCCGGTTGCGTGAACTTGTTCCTTGCATCCGCCATCCTAAAAGAGTCGAAAAGATGAGAAGTCAGAATGAGAAGAGAGTGAGTAGTGATCTAGGTCTTTTAGCTTAGTGGTCGTGCCCTACAGTTAGCGTTTGCTCTGATACCATCTTGTAGCAACCAGACCTTAAACGGTCCAATATCTGTGCTCAGGTGTCATCCCTGGATCAGTAATTCTGATACCACACAGTACTTGAAGGATTTATAACAGAGTAGCAATCACACACTTATTACATCGGGTGTCTCAAAAGAGAACTTATTACAATAAATATGGCTTAAGGCCATCTAATAACGATAACAGCGGAAAGCTTAGAAGATAAGTGAGTCCATCAACTCCAACGGCATCACTGAGTATAGAACCACGACCTAAAAGCACCTTAACCATCGTCCGAAAAGTCTTCAACATGAACGTTGCAGCCCGAAACGGGTCAGCACATGGAATATGCTGGCAAAGTAACACATAGAGATGCAATGAAAGTAATAGGCTATACTATATGCATATTTGGCTGGTGGAAAGCTCTATGGTTACAGTTTTGCGTAAAGCCAATTTTTCCATACTGCAAAGGAATAAATTTTATTTAACTATCATGGTAGTTGTTAAACATTGAGAATGGTTGACAACATTCTCAATCCCAATTAAGCATCAACATTTAAAAACCCAACAATATTAATTTAGAGTAACATGATGAGATTCACATGATAATCCAAGTACTAGATACTCAAGATGTCCATAACCGGGGACACGGCTAACCATGATTAGTTTATACACTCTGCAGAGGTTTGCGCACTTTTCCCCACAAGACTCGATCTCCTCCGTTGGGATTCTCGCACTACATGGTGTTTGAGAAACGGATGACCGAGACATAGTCTTTCAGAAGCGCTAGCACCTTACGATCGGGTAGACCGTTACACCTACTTTCCCCTACATCTGCTAGTCTACCACTGTAAGAGTTCGCACGACTTAGTCAACTATGCTAGAGCCCATAGTAGCTTGTGGTTGCACACGGAAGTTTCTAGCATGAATAATCTCATGATCCCTTTGAGCCTGGGTGGCGGTCCAAAAGAAAACAGGCAATCGCTGGAATACCCAGGTGCCTCAATCCACCCAGATGTGTATTTAAGTTGCCACCTTAGATAAACCATTAATTTAACAATCTCACATCTGTCATGGATACACTCACCCAATCCACGTCTACTAGCATAGCATGGCATACTAAGCAAACGTAGAAGTAACTCCCAAGGTTTGATAGTAAAACAGGTGATAGGTACTACCTCAACTACTTCCCAGAACCCCCAGTTTAATTAGATCCTAATCATGCAATGTGTGAGGATTGATCTAATGCAATAAAAACTGGGTAGTAGGAGGTATGATCAAAGTATTACTTGCCTTGCTGATGATCCGCAAAACCTAGCGATTCGAAGTAGCAACCAGCGCACTCCGGGTACTCTATCACAAACAAACAAGCATTCAATAAGTACTCAACTAATGCAAAAGTAAAACTCTAATAAGAGATCTAACCAGAAAGTTCAACTTAAAAAACTCCGGTTGGCAAAAAGAATCAAATCGAACGAAGCAACGAAAGACAAACGGCAAAAGAAATAGGCTTCGTTTACAATTCTAGATCTAGGGCAATTTTTACAGTGGCAAAAACTTGTTTGAGTAGGTTAAACGGAAAGAGGGTTTCGAGACGAAACTCCAGGCGCTTGAATCGCCTGATTCCGATAAACGAGCGAAAAGTTATACTAAAACGAAAATCGGATCAGAAATCGCGATCAGAAAAATTGCGGATTTAATCCGTAAAAAGAAATACGACGAATAGATTAATGAATGAACGTTCGTTATTTGGATCTAAACGATGAACTCGTTAGTTAAAACGAACGAACGAGCGAATGCTCGCTAAAACAAAATAAACCGGAAAAACCGATCTATTAAAAAACGAATCTAAAAAAACCGATGGAAAACCGAACAGTTTTTCGAGAAAATCCGGCGGCGGACGGGGTCAACCTCCGGCGAGCGGCGGCTCTGGCGGGCGGCGAGGTCGGTGGCGGCGGCTCCGGTTCCGGCGGGCGGCGAGGGGCGGCGGCGGCGCGGGCGCTAGGGTTTGGGGCTCGGCTGGGCTCCTCCCCCGACTTATAAGGCCGGGCGGGCCAGGTGTCCGGGTCGGACACGGCCCGAAAGGTCGGTTCGCGTTTTTTTAAATAGTTACGCTCAGAAAAAAAAAACAAAAGGAATACTAAACGGACTCCAAAAATCCTGAAATATATTTTCCCCGGCTTCTAAAATCAAGCCATATAGGATGAATATTTATTTGGGGCCTAAATGCAATTTTGAAAAACTCACATTTTTCCTAAATTCAAATAAAACCAAAATAAAATCTTATTTGATTTTTTTATTAAATTCTCAATATTTCTTTATTTTGGGGAAGTCATTTTATTCCCTCTCTCATATTTTTGTAATAGAAATAATTGAAGATAAAATAGATAAAATCAAATGATCCTATTTTCAAAATTTGAGAAAACTCAAATATGAAAATAACGAAATCCCCAACTCTCTCCGAGGGTCCTTGAGTTGCGTAGAATTTCTAGGATCAACCAGAATGCAATTAAATATGATGTGCAATGATGATCTAGTGTATAACATTCCAAATTGAAAATTTGGGATGTTACAGAGATGAAGCCATCTAGCTCCTAGCTATGAATCCGTAGGTCTATGGTAAACTACTCACAATTCCTCAAAGAGGCAATGATGTTGATGTAGAAGCCCTCCATGATCGAATCCCCCTCCGGCAGGACACCCGAAAAGGCCCCTAGATGGGATCTCACGGGTAACGAAGGTTGTGGCGGTGGAAAAGTGATTTCGTGGCTCCACTGGAAGGCTTTGGGATATGTGAGAATATATAGGCGGAAGAAATAGGTCGGTGGAGTCACGAGGGGGCCACAAGGGTGGGGGTGCTCCGTACCCCCTGGGCATGCCTCCCGACCTTGTGGCCACCTCGTGGCTTTCCTAGCATGCACTCCAAGCCCTCTAGGTGTCTTCTGGTGCAAGAAAAATCATCGCGAAAGTTTCATACCGTTTGGACTCCGTTAGGTATTCCTTTTCTGCGAAACTCTAAAACAAGGAAACAAACAAGAACTGACAATGGGCTCCAGGTTAATAGGTTAGTGCCAAAAATCATATAAAACAGCATATTAATGCATATAAAACATCCAAACAGAAAATATAATAGCATGGAACAATCAAAAATTATAGATATGTTAGAGACGTATAAAGCATCCCCAAGCTTAATTCATACTCGTCCTAGAGTAGGTAAATGATAAAAAAAGAATTTTTGATGTGGAATGCTACCTAACATATTTATCCATAATTCTCTTTATTGTGGCATGAATGTTCCGATATGTATGATTCAAAACAAAAGTTTAATATTGACATGAAAACAATAATACTTCAAGTATACTAACAAAATAATTATGTCTTCCCAAAATAACATGGCCAAAGAAAGCTTGTCCCTATAAAATCATATAGTCTGGCTATCACTACTACAGGATGCTGCTAACGCGACACTATAATCAGAGACCCTTCGAGAAACTGTGTGCGATGCCATAATAGCAAACGGTGTTGTATGAAAACCGTCAGAAATGTATAAAACATTTGCGATGATGGATGCATCAAAAACGGTTCACGTTTTATTTGCGTGTGCGATGAAAGGCATATGGTGCAGTTCAATGAACTATTTACGATGAGGAGGAACAAAAGAAACGGGTAGCCAGATGAAGGCATGTGCGATACACGGCATACGGTTCACTCGGATGAACTGTTTGTGATTAGGCAACACAAAAAAATGGTGAGCCAGATCAAAGGTGTGTGCGATATACGACATGCGGTTCACTCGGATGAACTATTTGTGATTAGGCAACACAAAAGAAATGGTCAGCCAGATCAAGGTGTGTGGGATATACATCATGCGGTTCACTCGGATGAACTGTTTGCATTGACACAAGTGTACAGGAATGGTTCAACTTAACAAGAAGTGTGTGTTGTGCGATGGGATTGCATGCGGTTCACTCGGCCCTTGTCGTTAGTGTGTGACCTCTATGGCAACCATTCGATCCCCAGGCGCCTCTTCGTGTACCGTGGCAACCGTCCACCGACTCTTCGCCTTTACCTCTCGATTTGGAACTGTTGTCGCACGTTAGCTCTTCCTCCCTCCTCCATTTGCCTTCACCCTTCCTTCTGCCATTGTTTGATCGTCTTCTCCATGGAGGGAATAAGCCGAAAACGACCCCATTATTCTTTCCTCGATCTGAATGATGACGCGGTGGAGGAACTCATTGATCGGTGTGATGTCATTATCTCGGCTAGCATGGTAGGTTCGTTCAACACCACTCTCGACTCAACTAATAACATCATTACAAGGAACCCAAGGGTTCATGAGCGGTTTGATCTCCCCTATCTTCTTCGTTGTGACCCTGCTGACTGGCGCGGGGACAAGGGAAGCCTCGCCTTGTGTAAGTTGATGCCGCTTGATAATGATACGTATGATGTTAAGATGCCATTGCTTGAGGGCAAGGCTTGGGCAGGCACAAATGGAGATTGGGTTGTTTATATTGGGTACAACTTTGAGTGGGAACTTGTGAATGTGTACACTCGTCACTGGGTTCCACTTTGAAAAATCTCACACGACTGCCCAGAGGTTGAGTACACCGGTATTCTACGTGAGTTCAAATACGATCATGCTGACTGTCGTCTACGGAAGATAGCAATTTGTTGAGTTCCCAACCGCTCTTAGGGTTATAGGAATACTTATGTTGCCGCTATCTTCGACAAGCTTGTTGCCGTCCTTCATGGTTCGACTCAATGGATATTGCTCAAAAATCAGTTTCTATACACGGATAAGTACTGTGATGCAATTCAATACGAGGGTCATGTGTTTGCTGCCACCACTCGTGGCACTGTTTTTGCATGGAATCCTAATGATTTCAGTACATTTGTCTTCCACCGTAATTTTAATTGTTTCATCCACATGCATGCGAGTTAGCTAGTTTCCCTTTACTAATTAACGTTCTTGTGTTTCCAAGGTCCTGTGAACATTCCACCACATATACTTGAAAATTTCATTCACGAGCATGAAGACGAGCAGGACCCATATACTCAGTGGCGCCTGGCAACTTATTCCGTTGGATCACCTCTTCTTGTCTATATACGGGGCACTGCTGATGTTACTAAGGAAGCAGGTGTTGTCTCGTATGGTCGCACTCTGCGAACCTATTCCAACATCTGTTGCAGGGTATTCGGGATGGCTGGTGTATGTGACGCCCCCGATTCAATCGTACACTAATCATACATGCAAACGTGTACGATCAAGATCAAGGACTCACGGGAAGATATCACAACACAACTCTACAAATAAAATAAGTCATACAAGCATCATATTACAAGCCAGGGGCCTCGAGGGCTCGAATACAAGAGCTCGATCATAGACGAGTCAGCGGAAGCAACAATATCTGAGTACAGACATAAGTTAAACAAGTTTGCCTTAAGAAGGCTAGCACAAACTGGGATACAGAACGAAAGAGGCGCAGGCCTCCTGCCTGGGATCCTCCTAAATTACTACTGGTCGTCGTCAGCGGGCTGCACCTAGTAGTAGGCACCTCCCGAGTAGTAGTAGTCGTCGTCGATGATGGCGTCTGGCTCCTGGGCTCCAACGTCTGGTCGCAAAAATTGAGTATAGAAAGGGGGAAAAGGGGGAGCAAAGCAACCGTGAGTACTCATCCAAAGTACTCACAAGCAAGGAACTACACTACATATGTATGCATTGGTATCAAAAGGATTAAGGGGATCATATGTGGACTGAACTACAGAATGCCGGAATAAGAGGGGGATAGCTAGTCTTATCGAAGACTACGCTTCTGGTAACCTCCATCTTGCAGCAGGAGAAGAGAGTAGATGGTAAGTTCACCAAGTAGCATCGCATAGCATAATCCTAACCGATGATCCTCCCCTCGTCGCCCTATGAGAAAGAGACCACCGGTTGTATCTGGCACTTGGAAGGGTGTGTTTTATTAAGTATCCGGTTCTAGTTTTCATAAGGTCAAGGTACAACTCCAAGTCGTCCTGTTACCGAAGATCACGGCTATTCGAATAGATTAACTTCCCTGCAGGGGTGCACCACATAACCCAACACGCTCGATTCCATTTGGCCGGACACACTTTCCTGGGTCATGCCCGGCCTCGAAAGATCAACATGTCGCAGCCTTACCTAGGAACAACAGAGAGGTCAGCACACCGGTCTAAATCCTATGGCGCAGGGGTCTGGGCCCATCGCCCATTGCACACCTGCACGTTGCGTACGCGGCCGGTGAGCAGACCTAGCAACCTCCATTACAAAGGAAGTTGCGTTACGCGGTCCAACCCGGCGCGCGCCGCTCAGTCGCTGACGTCACGAAGGCTTCGGCTGATACCACGACGTTGAGTGCCCATAACTGTCCCCGCATAGATGGTTAGTGCGTATAGGCCAGTAGCCAGACTCAAATCAAATACCAAGATCTCGTTAAGCGTGTTATTCTGAAATAACCACAGACGCCGACCAGGGCCAGGCCCACCTCTCTCCTAGGTGGTCTCAACCTGTCCTGTCGCTCCGCCACAAAGTAACAGTCGGGGGCCTTCAGGAACTCAGGCGCACCTCTACCGGGATGGAGCCACCTGCCCCTTCATCCCCCAACATCGGAATCACTCGCGGGTACTCCTATGAGCCAACCCGACTTTAATCACCACAAGTATCATATATTAAGTATAAGTATATACCCGTGATCAACTCCCGAGTGATCACGGCCCGATAGTATAGCATGGCAGACGGACAAGAATGTATGGCCACTGATGATAAACTAGCATCCTATACTAAGCATTTAGGATTGCAGGTAAGGTATCAACAGCTGGAGCAACAATGACAGGCTATGCATCGGAATAGGATTAACGGAAAGCAGTAGCATGCTACACTACTCTAATGCAAGCAGTAGAGAGAAGAGTAGGCGATATCTGGTGATCAAAGGGGGGCTTGCCTGGTTGTTCTGGCAAGAGAGAGGGGTCGTCAACATCGTAGGCGAACTGGGGGTCGCCGGCAGTTTCGGGGTTTACCGGAAAGAAGTAAAGGAGGGGGGACACAATAAACAACAGAGCAAACAAAGCATCATAAAGAAAGACGCGGCAATACGTTGTGCTAGGGGTGACCTATCGTAGGGATAGGCGATACCGGTGAAGGGGGGAAAACATCCGGGAAAGTATTCCCGGTGTTTCGCGTTTTCGGGCAGATGAACTGGAGAGGGAAAGTTACGTGTTCACTATGTTAGAGATGTGTGACGGACGAACAGACTGTGTATCCGGATTCGTCTCGTCGTTCTGAGCAACTTTCATGTACAAGGTATTTTCATCCGAGTTACGGATTATTTTATACTAATTTTTAAAGTTTAATTTATTTTCTAGAATTAACATATTATTCTAATTCGGGTTGACTAAGTCAATTTGACTAGTCAAAAGGGGATGTGTGGCCCACATTGCATAGAGTATTTACCTACACAAATAAATAAATCTAACTTATTTTAAAGTGGGGGCCTACATGTCATCTACTACTAGACTAACTTAGCACTAAACTAGTACTACTAACTAACTAAGCCTAGCAACTAATTAAGTAAGGGCCGGCCTGGGCACAGCCGTGCACACACAGTCACGCTGTCATGCACACAGCACACTCACACACAATGCTAGAGGTTAAATCAGTTTTCTGTTAACAAAAGATAGTATTTTGTGATTTTTGTAGGAATTAATCCATGCATTATTTGAAGCAGGTCCAATGGAACAAAATGAAGTTTGTTACATCTACTTTCGGTTCATATAATGTTTACCCATCTTAGGACTTGTCTTATCGCTGTTTAGGGGGCTAAACATTGTAGAAATACAAAAGCTAGCTAGTAGGATACATCAACTAGAAGTACAGAGCAGTAGGATGCAGCAACAGCGCCGTGGTCGCAAGCAGCATCAGGCGAGCGGGAGCAGCACGCGGGCGGCCGAGAGGCGGCGGGCACGCGCGCGCGTGGTCAGCAGCAGCAGTCCAAGCAGCAGTGACGACGGTGCAACAACACCAGCTAAGCGGCAACAGTAGTAGAGTAGCGAAGCAGCAAGCAGAGCAGCACAAGGAGGACAAGCAGCGACAGGGGACGGCGACGCGAGCAAAGGCGCAGCGGCCGGCCAAAGCTTGGGTGACGCAGGCGCGGGGCGCGGCCAAGGCACAACCAGGGGCACGGGCGCCCGGGCGGCGCGCGGACGGGTCGCGCACGGGGCGGCCAAGGGCGCAACGGGAGCACGGGCGGCTTGTAGCAATGGCCGCAGTGAGCTCGAGCGGTGCTGGCGGAGCTCGGTTGCAACTAGCGCCGGACTACAGCTGGCTAGCGAGGGAGCTAAACGGTTGGGAAGCTTCAAGTGCTCGCTAGGAGCACAATAGGCAGCACGACGAGGCTAAGAGCGCTCGGCAGCAAGGCACACGTCAGACATGGCGGACGACGGCGGTCAGAGCTCGGGAACGGCACTAGAGGACGGGCGCGGGTCTGGGAGCAAAGGGGAAACATAGGGGAGCTCACAGCGAAGCGGAAGAGCAGCTCGGGGAGGCCGGGTAGGAGCTGACGGTGGCGAATCGGGCGATGGCGTCGCGGTGGCTGTGGAGGTGGAAGGCGATGGGGCGTCATCGAGGCGACCTCCCGGCTCCGATTCGGTGGTGTAGACGACGAAGGCGACGACGACGCGCCTCCTGGACAACTCCTCGTGGCTTGGGGACGAGTCTGGCCGCGAGAACGACGACGGTGGTTGCGGACGACGGCTCGGGAAGCTTCCAACGGACGAACACGAGCGAGAGGAGGAAGGGAAAGGAGCTAGGGTTCGTCCACTCGGTCGGGCTCAGTCTTATTAGATCGGGGGTGCCGACGGATGGCCGACACGCGGCTGATCCGCGGCGTGGACGCGCGACCTGCCTCCACCGTGCCTCCTGTGAACAGAAGAAGAAGAAGGTGTCCGGGTGGGCTGAGCAGTTTGGCTGGGCCGCTTGGCCATCTAGGCCAAGGCCCAGCAGGGAGGGGGCTTCTTTTTATTGTTTTTGTTTTGTTTTACTTATTTACCTTTTGTTCTTGTTTTATATTAGTTTTATAGAACTTAAACCTAATCCCTAAATTAATGTTTTAGTTTACACTACCGCCACAAAGTGTTTGGTAGACATTCAAAATAGTCTACATCTTGACAATTTTTAAAAGGGCATTTAATTAATTGTTTTACCGTTATTTTATTTATTTTAGAACTTTAAACACTTTTAAAAATGATGGCTTCTCCACCAATATTAACTATGAATTATTTTCCACATTTCGAACACTTTTGTTTAATTGTTTGAAATCTTTTATTGTTTGCCTGATTTTGAATTTGAATCAGAACCGGTTTTGAACTAACGCGAGATTAGCAACAGTAATCGAGGTGATGTGACATCATTAACAAAGGTTTACTGTAGCTTAATTATCCGGGCATCACAGTGTACTAGCGCCAACACCTTCTCCCTGGTTCAGTATTGAAAGTCTTGGAGGAAACTCGCTCTTCCTTGGACAAAACCATCCAATGATGGTGGAAGGCGATCCAGCTGCTGTTGACACAATGTTACTACCATTTATGAGAAGCAATTGTATCTATACCTCGGACATTAATATGCTTCCCTACCATCCCAATATGGGTATTGAAATAGGCCGCTTCAGCCTGGATGATC
Organism: Triticum urartu; assembly: GCF_056163025.1. NCBI lineage: Eukaryota > Viridiplantae > Streptophyta > Magnoliopsida > Poales > Poaceae > Triticum > Triticum urartu. The sequence continues at coordinate 302,052,696 of NC_141876.1, forward strand.
AGTAATGCGTTGGTCTCGAGATTGACAGTAGCTGGCCCTTCCCAGAGAATCACTTCTGGTTCAAAGCAAGCGTTTCCAATGCTGACGAGTGGTTGAGCTGAAGTTCATTTCATCGCTTTGTTATTTGTTGTGTGAGAAAAACTTTACTAGAATGTTTTGTTGGAAATGATCTATAATCCAACATGTATCCTCGTTGTCGTTGTGGGTTGATGACTTGTATGTAATCAATGGTACATTTGCATATGCGTCCATGAACTCACGCCTGCCAGTGGTGTCCATATGAACAGTGCTAGTGATTTTAGTTGCAAAAATTAGATAGTGCTAGTGATTTGTAGCTGCATATTTTGACAAACACAGTGTTACAAGGTTGACAAATGGCAATGTTAGTAGATAAACAAATGTCAATCTTTCCAGTTCGAGAAATGGCAACATACCCAAAATGACAGATATGCAAATCTTACCCAATTGTTTGTACGTGGTTGCACACGGGTCATGCAAAACAACCGTTTGCGTTGAAGGGATGCAAAAATCCTGCTCGGCACATTTTCCCTTGGCTTCCTAGGGAAGCTATCGGTTTGCATACGGGTCTTCTAACTAAAACGTTTGCGACGAGTGTTTTATATTTAAAAACTATTGACTTTTTTTCAAAAGAAAATCATTTGCTAGGTCTGTACATTAAGAGAGAAAAACGCAAGTTCGTTCAAACCATATCTTTCATTCAGTCACACTGCGAATTTATATTCATATGATCGAGAATTCGTGATGCAGTATTAAACCCCAAAAAAACTATTTCGGCGGCGGCGGAGGTGGCGTGCCATGCCGTCGTTGCCGTTGTCGTCCTCCGGGACGCCGTTGTTGAAGTCTTCAAGGCAGTACAAAATGTTCTTCACATGTAAATAAAACATCATGTCATCGTGCGATCGACGGGCGGGGCGTGGGAGGACGGCAACTGGCGCCGCTGAGAGGTAGCAGTCGAAGGCAGCGTCCCATGCCGCTGAGGGGGGGCGGGCACGGGCACGGTGGGTGCAGCCAAACGCACGGGGACCAGCGCCGCGGCGGGTGGAGGGGCGCGCACGGGCACGATGGATGCAGCCAAATGCACAGGGGCCGACGGCACAGTGGGTGGAGGGGCGCTCATGGGCATGGGCACGGGCGCTGGTGCTGGCATGTACACGAACTCGTGCGGGTCCGCAGAGACCTCACTGACGCCCGCGGCTTCCAGCTCGGCGATAGTGCTCGGCGACCAGCCCGTTAATGCTACAGGGATGGTCGCTAGCGCGGGCGCGTGGATGGGAGTTGGGACGAGAACGGGGGCAGCAACCGCCACGGCCAGCTCGTTCTGGGCCATGTCCATGAGGCCCCATTCCTCCTTATTTTCTATCTCCTCCGTCTCGGAGTCTACTTCACCAAACTTGAAGACTAGTGGCAGATGATCATTTTGCGCCATGGCGGTGGAGGTCTGTGGGTGGAGGGGAATAGGAGGCGAACAATAAGGTGGCCCGTATTAAATAGCGGCTCAGGTGCCATTAATGGAGAGGAAGGCGGGCGGCCATGGAAGTCAAAGGGCAAGCTTCCCAGTGAGCCTGCGCAGCGTAAAGCTCGCACGCTTCCCGGTGAGCCTATGCATTGGGGGACAACTTGCATGCCTCTCAGTCAGCCTGCGCACCAGACTGCGCTCGCACGCCTCCCGTTCAGTCAAGGTCAAGCAGCTGTTCTCACGGCACCTCCTATAGCCATTAAAGCAAAGACATGTGGCGTCACGTGAATGGTTAACAGAATGCACACGTTTTGAATTATACAAACGTTTGAGATATTAAGTGGCAACTATTTTTTCAAAATGCCTTTGTTGGCTTTCATTATTCGAGTGCGCCTTCTCTCAAAATGGACACGAAAAATACCACATCATGTTGGGCGCCATTCCATGATAGCATGCCAAGTTTCATGAATTTCAGATGTTTTGCCGGCAATGAACAGTGCCATGGTGTTTGAAATTCATTCCCATCTCTTGCATGGGACCTATAGATTCACCCAAGGACACACATGTTATTTTTCAACCAACTTTGGTGCATTGGAGCATGTGCTTGTAGTTCAAATTTGAATTATGCACATAAAATGCCTAGAAAGCCCAGTTAATGTATAAAAAGGCCAAACGAACCCCAGAAAATTCCAAGATTGAACACAACACTCCTGTTGTTCTATGTTGCACTAGAAATTTTTTGAAAGCAATAAGAGGCAATGGATATCATCTCGTCCCCAAAAGTGGTACGTTCCCTATCGAAACCATCATGCTTGCTGTGAGAAACTCTGATTTGTGAGAAGCTTAAACCCAAACCTGCCCCAAATGGGGCAAAATTTTAACCACGGCATGTTGATGCCGCTCCATGATAGCATGCCAAGTTTCATGAATTTTAGACAAGTTTTGGATTTACTAGAATTTAAAAACCAGGCATCTCAACATTTTGCCGGCAATCAACAATGCCTTGGTGTTTGAAATTCATTCCCATCTCTTGCATGGGACCTAGAAATTCACCCAATGACACACATATGATTTTTCAACCAACTTTAGTGCATTGGAGCATGTGCTTGTAGTTCAAATTTGAATTATGCACATAAAATGCCTAGAAAACCCAGTTAATGTATAAAAAGGCCAAACGAACCCTGGAAAATTCATTCTCATTTCTTCCATGGGACCTAAGAATGCACTGAAGGACAAAAATTTGATTTTTCAACCAATTTGTATGCACTGGAGCATGTGCATGTAGTTTAATTTTGAATTGTGTACCTGAAATGGCTAGAAAACTAGTTTAATGTATGAAATGTCCAAACGAACCCTGAATAATTCCAATTCTTTACGACACACATATAGTTGCATGTTCACTGCAGATAAAAGGTCTAGCAATTCAAACACCATCCATTACCGCTATGACCCCATTATGTAATTCAAACCAAGATGAAAAATCAAGTAGATCGCACATAGTTTATTATCAGCAACCATGTGAGATGTAGTACAAATATCTTGGAGCACCATCGGTGTATAGTACGCCTATGGCTTACGCGAGAAGGTGTGTCGGCTACAGTCCACAGCCAGCGTGTCAAGCACACTAGCTCACTCCCCCAAAACTCTCGCCTCTACATCCCTCTTTGCTTCAGTCCCTTGATTCAAATTTTCAGTAGCCCCGGCATTTTACTCCCGCCTCTGCATCCCTCGCAATCTCGAAAATATCTGCTCGCCCTTGATCCAAATTTTCAGTAGCCCCGCCTTGTTACTCCCGCCTAGTAAAATTTTCAGTTGCCGCAGTATTTCCTCAAACACAACCTCCGCTCACACAGACACACACAACCCTCGAAACCATTGGTAGGTCGCCACCATCACCGGTGCCTCCATCCTCAACCTCTGCATGTATGCCGGGGAGCTCAAGTAGCCAATGGCCAAAAAGGGGTTTATCGCGGCCTTTTCGCCCGACGTCGGCGAGGTGGCTGCCGAGGTGTCCCCGTCATCCTCCGCGGGCCCGATCCACCGTCGTCGGTCCCCAGATTCGCCCGCCTCCGCGCCCCTACATCGGTTCAAGGACTTCCCTGTACTCCCCCGGACCCGGCAGCCGACGAAGTCCTACCTCGGGGTCCGGCAGCGGCAGTGAGGGACGTGGGTCGCCGAGATTACAGATCGAGAGACCCACACCTGCCGGTGGCTTGGTAGCTTCCACACAGCCGAGCTCGCGGCCATGGAGTACGACCGCTGGCAGGTCCGCTACTACGACGCGGCGGCTAGGCTCAATTTCCCCTTTGGCACATGTCCGGTCCACCTCGTTCCGCCGGAGCCAGGGGTGGTGAGCTCGGCTATGGCGCGGGAGGACCGCGAGGCGTGGGAGCGTCTCGAGGCTGAGGCCGCCGCCGAGGCCTACATGCAAGAGCTCCGCCGGCAGCACCCGGAGCTCGTGGAGGCAGAGCGGGCGATCTTTGGCGGCGCGGAGGGCGGCGAGGTTATCATGCTCTCCTCCGATGACGAGGTCGAAGGCGACAAGGATGGCGGCGCGGAGGGCGGCGAGGTTATCGCACTCTCCTCTAATGGCGAGGTCAAAGGCGGCGGCGACGGCGGCGCGCAGGGCGTCGAGGTGGGCCCCCAGGACGAGGAGATCGACATCGACGAGTGGAGGAGTGCCTTCCCCAACGACCCCAACGACGGTACTGGCCCAGACCCGGCTCGCGGCACACCGTACATGACGAGGAAGGATTGGCTCGACCTCTATTTCGACCGAAAGTAGTTTAGCTTAGTTTAAATTTATGTTTTATGTTTGGTTATGCAAAACTATCTATGTTTATGTTTGAATGCATGCTACTTTCGGTTGAACCTACTTTGAACTTGATCAAATTGAAGTTTACAACCTTAAGTTTAGGGGATCGACTAGAAAAGGCCAAAAATTGCTGGAGTATATATATCCACTAAGGGTTTTAGTCCTTTAACTTTTTAAGTATCGCCTAGAGATGTCCTTATGACTTGTTTATTTCAGTTCTTCACAATGTGATGCTCTATATGTGCAACTATTTTCTGTGCAGTTCAATTTCATCAATAACAGTTTCAACAATACCACTCTGAACTACGATATTTGGTTGCTGTTAAGGATATTGCAGTTAACATGCCTTTTCGTTTTTCAATTGTTGTTTAGCAACATGCATTGTACTGAATGACTAAATATGCAATCCCAGGCTACATAGCAACAAGGAAGAGTGTTACCTTAATGTTCTGATGATGTCTAGATATACATATAATGAAATCTTATATAATGGGATGGATGGAATGTTGTACTAGATCATTTTTCAATTGTTGTTTAGCTTCTAATATTAACTTGGTGCTTTTAGGTAATTATATATCATTGCCAAAGATCCACACTTCGACCCTTTCTGCGCATGGGGCAATGAGATATTCATGAACCAGCATCAAGTGAGGAAACTGATAAAGATTGTTACTAAAATGGGTCAAAAGATGTCAATCGAACTATTTGTTTACACTTTATGCAAGACAATAGTGAACTGTAGGATGGTAAGTAAGAACCCTATAGCTTTATTCCAATTGTTGTTCACCTTGTTCAGCAATTGGAATGTCTGTCGCCTCTTTCTTTACCATTTGTAATAGTACAAGTATAGAACCCTGGTACATCATTCTTTATTTGGTGCTTTTGTAATTCTTAAACATATGTACCTGTGAATCGAATAATGCATTGGTTGTTTGAACCTGAGGATATGAATAAAGCTATAGCCTACTTTCAAGTTTAAATTAGGTACAATTTTAAATAGCAGCAATTAAATTAGGAAGAAATTACGTTGTGCAGGTCATTAAGGCACACACGGTTGGTAAAACACAAACATTTGCAATATACACCATAATCCGAGACGGTTCACAGAGAGGAAACGTGTGCAAGCATGCACACAGTTGCCGTTCACAAAGCGTGTGTGATGTCAGACACTATCACATATGGTGCCAGAAAACTAAATGTGTGTGATTGTCTACCTATCATACACGGTTTATAATCATGAACTGTTTGTGATGTGCCAGGTATCGTAAATCTCCCGTGCCTGGAATCTGCCTAAAATCTTCCTAGAAAGCTCCCGTGCCTAGAATCTGCCTGGTTTTAGGCAGAACCACAAAACTCCAACTGCGATGGCAATGCAAGCACAAACGAGTAGCAAGGATGAAGCGTTTGGGATATTCGAGATATCCGAAACGGTTATACAGGGACAACTGTATGCATCAAGGCTCCCTATGCCCTGCGGTTTCTTGGTCGTGTGGGAAGGACCCCCCTATCGCCCACACTCACTTTGAGACGGTTCCATATGCCGCCGTGGAAAGGGGTTAAAAACCGTTTGTTTAGGACCGACGCGCACCAGTGTATGCTCCATCTTCATCACACAAAATATTTAAATCATGCACAACCCTGATGACAAGCCAAGCAATTGTTTCATACTTTTAACGTTCTCAAACTTTTTCAACTTCCACGCAGTACATGAGCGTGAGCCATGTACATAGCACTATAGGTGGTATAGACGGTAGCTGTGGAGAAGACAAAAAGAAGGAGATAGTCTCACATCAACTGGGCATATCAATGGGCTATGGAGATGCCCATCAATAGATATCAATGTGAGTGAGTAGGGATTGCCATGCAACGGATGCACTAGAGCTATAAGTTTATGAACGCTCAAAATGACAACTAAGTGGGTGTGCATCCAACTCTCTTGCTCACAAAGACCTAGGGAAATTTTATGAAGCCCATCATTGGAATATACAAGCCAAGTTCTATAATGAAAATTCCCACTAGTATATGAAAATGATATCATAGGAGACTCTCTATCATGAAGATCATGGTGCTACTTTGAAGCACAAGTGTGGTAAAAGGATAGTAACATTGCCCCTTCTCGCTTTTCTCTCATATTTTTTTTATTTGGGCCTTCTCTCTTTTTTTTGCCCTTTTTTGTCCGGAGTCTCATCCGGACTTGTGGGGGAATCATAGTCTCCATCATCCTTTCCTCACATGGGACAATGCTCTAACAATGAAGCTCATCGCACTTTTATTTACTTACAACTCAAGAATTACAACTCGATACTTAGCAAAATATGACTCTATATGAATGCCTCCGGCGGTGCACCGGGATGTGCAATGAATCAAGAGTAACATGTATGAAAGAATTATGAATGGTGGCTTTGCCACAAATACGATGTCAACTACATGATCATGCAAAGCAATATGACAGTAATGAGCGTGTCATATAAATGGAACGGTGGAAAGTTGCATGGCAATATATCTCGGAATGGTTATAGAAATCCCATAATAGGTACGTATGGTGGCTGTTTTTAGGAAGGTATATGGTGGGTTTATGGTAACGGCGAAAGTTGTGCGGTACTAGAGAGGCTAGCAATGGAGGAAAGGTGAGAGTGTGTATAATCCATGGACTCAACATTAGTCATAAAGAACTCACATACTTATTGCAAAAATCTATTAGTCATCGAAACAAAGTATTGTGCGCATGCTCCTACGGGGATAGATTGGTAGGAAAAGACCATCGCTTGTCCCCGACCGCCACTCATAAGGAAGACAATCAATAAATAAATCATGCTCCAACTTCATCACATACAGGTTCACCATACGTGCATGCTACGGGATTCACAAACTTCAACACAAGTATTTCTCCAATTCACAACTACTCACTAGCATGAATTTAATATCATCATCTTCATATCTCAAAACAATCATAAGGAATCAAACTTCTCATAGTATTCAATGCACTTTATACGAAAGTTTTTATTATATCCTTCTTGGATGCCTATCATATTAGGACTAAATTTATAACCAAAGCACATTACCATGCTGTTTTAAAGACTCTCAAAATAATATAAGTGAAGTGCGAGATTTCATCAATTTCTATAAAATAAAACCACCGTCGTGCTCTAAAAACATATAAGTGAAGCACTAGAGCAAATTTGCCTAGCTCAAAAGATATAAGTGAAGCACATAGAGTATTCTAATAAATCGCGATTCATGTGTGTCTCTCTCAAAAGGTGTGTACAGCAAGGATGATTTTGACAAACTAAAAAGCAAAGACTCAAATCATGCATGATGCTCCAAGCAAAACACATATCATGTGGTGAATAAAAATATAGCCTCAAGTAAAGTTACCGGTAGATGAAGACGAAAGAGGGGACGCCTTCTGGGGCATCCCCAAGCTTAGGATCTTGGTTGTCCTTTAATATTACCTTGGGGTGCCTTGGGCATCCCCAAGCTTAGGATCTTGGCACTCCTTATTCCATAGTCCATCAAATCCTTACCCAAAACATGAAAATTTCACAACACAAAACTCAACAGAAAATCTCATAAGCTCCGTTAGTATAAGAAAATAAATCACCACTTTTGGTACTATTATGAACTCATTATTTATTTATATTGGTGTAATATCTACTATATTCCAAATTTTCCATGGTTCATACCCCCCGATACTAGCCATAGATGCATCAAAATAAGAAAACAACACGCGAAAAACAGAATCTGTCAAAAACAGAACAGTGTGTAGCAATCTGGATATTTCAAATCCTTCTTTAACTCCAAAAATCCTGAAATATTAGTATGACCTAAGCAATTTTTTTTATTAATCTTCTGCAAAAAGAATCAGTATTTTATCATGCTTCTGCTAAAAATGAGAATTGTTTTCCTTAGCTAGGCATAAAGCACGAATAGATCTAAGCATTATCGTCTTTGGAATGCAATTCTTCAATCTCACACCTATAACCCTTAGGAGGTTCTTTAATTTTGTTAATGGTCAAAATCCTAGGCAAGAAATCAAGACAATTCACTTGTAGCAATTGGTTCCTGATGCGGAGCATCCCAAGGTCATCCCCATGGACCTATCATCGTCTCACCAAGTGCCTAGAAGACTCATGACGCGAGCACGTGCAAGAGCTCTCGAAACCGAGGTGACATCTCTCCTCTCACAATTCCACTTCGATGCACATGAGACATGGCTACTACCTTAAATGGACACATTATGCATACTCAGGTACTAAGGAGTTAGCCAAGGAGAAGCTAAGCAGCAAGAAGGATCGGAAGCGGAAGACATGCGTGAAGACGGAGAAGAATTCAATTAAGTCCTAGGCTGGCCGGATGATCCGGACGAGGTCCCGGACGATCCGGACCACAGCCCCGGATGATCCGGACACAGCCCGGACGATCCGGACCCCAGCCCCGGACGATCCGGATAAGTGGAGACCCGAGAGCACCCGAAGCTGCACCCCGAGGCCGGATCATCCGAACCACGACCGGACGTCCGGACCCCCCTCCGGACATCCGGGTCGCCAACGTCGCCGCCCATCTACTCGCCTTGTCCGGACCCCCTCCCGGATCATCCGGGTCCCTGAAGCCCGGATCATCCGGACCACCACCTACGTGTGCGTGTTGGGCCGAAGCCCATGTACCCCTTCGACCCCTTTGCCTATATAAATGACTCCACCACCACTTTTCTAGGGTTAGCAAAGGATTAGCTCATATTTGTGTGAGAACTTTGCTCATCCACTTGGTTAATTATCTTCTCATTGGAGATCACGCCTCCTTGGAGAAGATCCTCCAAGCGGATTCAAGACCCCATCAGGGGAAGAACCTCAAGACCTCCTCACGGAGAAGATCGTGCAACTTGTATCGTCCTTAGTTGACCATGGATCATGTATCTCTTATGTGTTTGAGGATCTAGCATATGTGTGATCATTCTTGTTGGTTGGAGTGATTCTCTCATGTTTCCCCTCGCATTTCCCATCATGTTTTCTCCTGGTGTTCTTTGTGTTCATCACGGGATCTGCTCCTTTCGTGAAAGACCGGCCATCTAGGGTTCCACCCTACATCATCTAGGTATCTAGAGCCACGTTGATCACGATTTCGGAGCCTCCTCGTTGTGTTTTCTAGCTTGATTTTGTTGTTTTTCGTCCTAATTCAAAAATCCCCACAAAAATAGCCCCAATTTTTTGTGATTTGTGAGTTTTGATGAAGTTTTGCTGGTTTTGATCCGCGAATTTGTTGTGTTGCAAGTGGGTCTTACCTTTCCCCACCATCACCACCTCGAAATCCATCCAAAATCCACAAAATACTCGAATTTGTCCCCGTTTTCGAGTTCATCCCAAGCCATCCCCGAGCGTAGTTGAACCCCCTGGATCATCCGGCCGTTGTCCCGAATCATCCGGCTCCCGGCCCGGATCATCCGGCTATCTCTGCCGAAACTGCATTTTTTCTGCAGTTTTTGACCACCACCGCCTACGCCTCCGCATACCCTCTTACACCTCCACCACCTAACTTCCTCAAACCCTTTCGATACACCAAACCCTACCACCACTTGACCGCAAACCCCGACAAATTTTGACGCATTTGGTTTTGAGAATTTGAGTTGTGGTTCATCATTTCCTAGGGTGTTTAGGCTAACTAGGAACGGTTCGACATCGACATCTCCGTCGCACATCTTCGCCATGGACGTGTCATCAACAACGACCTTCTCGGTAACCTCATCTTGGTTTCGTGACACCCTCAACCGTAAGCAAGGACGGTAACTTTGATGACATCTTTGTCCACTCCTTGCCATTACATTGATAACCACCATAGCCTTACTTTTGTGTACCTTACCCATCGAGACTAGCCTTTGAGTATTGCCGGCAACGCGACTTGTGCACATTAGTGCATATCTTGGTATCTTCTGTTGTGTCACAAAGTTGTCATCGCATACACAATTGCTATCTTGGTTTGTGAAGCATTGCATGAGAAAAGAGCTCAAAGAGAAAGAGCTAACCAAGCTTTTAAGCAAAAAGAGGAAAGATAAGCAAAGAGCTTATAAGAAATAACCATAGCATCATACAACATTAAGATTGTCATATCCGATCATCTTGGATCATATCATCGGAACACCGTACATATAGCATACTTGGGATAGAAGTCGTTGCTTTTTTGCTTAGTAGGTTGTGCACAAATCTCGTATCCGCCTATTGTGCAATCGTGCTAGTGTCTCTCTAGTGTTGTGCAACAAGATCATTTTCGTGGCTTCCACATTTTGGCTCATTCCTTGGTTGCGCGACCCCATTTATCTTTTTGTGTGTTATGTTTCCGTGTGCCATATAGTGATATTGGTCTACTTGTTGCATTTGTGAATTTGTGAATCTTTTCCAACATTATTGAGTGTTGATTACTTTCACATCAAAATTTGTGCCACCATTCTAACCAAGCTCCACCATAAGCTCTTATTTGTGTAGGTGTGAGAACCAACAAGAATTGGTACCAATTGTGATATTTCCTTGCGACACTATTGAGTGAGCATTGATCCACCTTCAACTTCGATCAAGGTACATTTGGTATACGTTCTTCTCTTTCTCCCACTCACATATTTTCCTTGGAATGATGGATAGGCCAAGTACTTCTACCAACCCACTCTTCCTTGAGCAAGACGACGACATGACTTCCTTCGTCACAAAGAGCCACCTCTTTGGTGCACAACGTGCTTTGCATCAAGAGCAACAAGCAATGAGCGACCGCATCGATCATCTCGCCACTAACTTACGACTATCCGAGCAACGTACAAGAAACTACTTCGACCACAAGCTCGATGACCACAAGCAAGAGAATGATGCAAGAATGGAGGAGATTCGTGCTTTGTTGCTAAACCGCTCTTCTTCCACTTCGTCCTCTTCAAGACGGAGCCGCTCAAGTCGACACTCCGACTACACCATCTCCGACTCAACTACACCGAGATCGAACACTCTTCATCGTGCCGCGCGTCAAGATCGTCGCGCAAACCGCAACCCTCTACATGACATCGACTCTCAAGAGCAAGCTCGTGCGCAAGAACATCGACATCGTCGAAACCAAGCTACTCTCGAGCAAGCACAAGAACGGCAACGACAACACCAATGAGAAGAGGAAGAGCGAGCACGCCTACACCAAGATGCACAAGATGCCGAGGCACAATGCAAAGAACAACAACTACATGAAGCTCAAGCAATTGAGGCGCAACGTGCCCTTCGAGATTCAAGTCACGCCGTCGCCACACGCAACCGCCATCGGCGTGAACAAGAAGAAGCGCTTCGCGATGAAGTTCAAGAGAGGGCTTACCAATCACGTGCGCATCGTCAAGTTCCTCAAGTTCGTCTGCAAGCTCGACAAGCCCCTCCACAAGCTCTACAAGAACCCCAAGTTCACCAAGAGCACGTTTTCTTATTTGGGCTCCCTAGTCTATTTTTCCCGACCGTCCGATTACGATCGGAGGGGCGGATTAGCCCCTACCCAAAAATCCCCTGCTATATATATAGGTCCAACCCGAACTTCTAGGGAGTTTGTACCATCCATCCCCTGCCCGCCGCAACCTACCTACCTTCTCCCTCGGGATCTGTCTGATCCATCCACCAACCACATCCGACCAAGCGCCTCCCGCTTTCTCCTCTTTCCATGGCGCCCTCGCCGCCGTCAACTGCCACCAGCAACCTACAAGATGAGCATCTGCCACGCCCCTGCTCCTTTCTTCTACCCTCCTGCTTCGTCTCTCTCCCTCCTTTGTTCTAATCTCATCTCTCTCTTCCTCTGCGTCTTCTCGCAGGAACCGGAAGGAGCCAGCCTTGGCCTCGTTGTCTGCGCCAAGACCAGCTAGCAGCTGCCCGCGTTCGTCATCCTAAACCTCTCCTTTGCCCCGCACCTCCACCTCAACTCCGGCCGGATCGGCTCGGTTCCCCGCCGCCCCGCCAAGTACATGGAGCCGCCTCTGCTTCGATTCAGCAGGGAATAGGACCCCGACGACCTCCACCGCCCGGATCCGTGTCACCCATGCCGCCAGCTTCCGCGTCTACTTCTTCTACCCACGCCGGCGCACCGCCCTTAGCCAAGTCCACTGTCGCCGGTCTCCGATCAATCTGCTTCGAGCAGAGACGAACCTCTGCAGTCGCCGCGCCCCTGTTTCTCTGCACTGAAGACGAGCTAGCGGTGCCCACGTTGACTCCCCCTGTTTTGACCGAGCCGGCCCACTGTTTCTTTTCCAGCAAGACCCGCCTCCAGCGCCGTCGTGGGCCGTGTGAGCCAAGGTCTAGCCAAGCCGCTGCTAGATCCAAGCCCAGCACCACCAAGGCCGAACTACCTCTCCAGATCTGGGCTATGGCCCATGGTGAGAAACCCCAGCCCATCTACCCGATTGCCCCTGCGCACTGTTGGGCCATTCAGTTTCGGCTCGATATCTCGTTTTTTAGTTCTACAATTTAGTTATTATTCCAGAGTCTGGCAGTTTTGCAGAAAAGCCCCTAAACTTCATGCATTTAATAACTTCACAACCATGCATCGGATCTAAATAAATTATATATGAAAGTTGCTTAGAATTTTGTCTAGTTTAATAATATGCAACTTTCATGCATGTTTGAACTGTTTAAAATGCTGTTTGGTTAAATTTGCTCCTATGCCATGTTAAAATGCTTTAATTCATAACTAATTAACTGTAGCTCCAAACTTCACAAACTTTATATGTAAATGGGGTAGAAAAATGCCTAGTTTAACATGGTGTACTTGTCTTGCATGTTTAAAAATCTAAAATATGGTTTAGGGCAGAACAGTACCAAACCTTAAAATATGCACATCAGGAGTTTCCGGACTTGTTGTTTGGTTGTTCTGGCCTCATTTAAACTTGCCTAGATAGGTAGTTTTCATTTGCTTCACCCTCTTGCCATGTTTAACAACATTTAATATTGTTGGGTACATAAACAAGTTCGAACTAAATAAGTCACGTGGTGTTTCGTCAATATGCAACGGAGTGGCATATTGAGCTCCACTTAATTTGTAGTGTTGTTTGTTGCACTTTACCATGCCATGCTTCATTAAACCGGACATGCATCATGCTTGGTTGTGCATCATGCCATGATTATGTGTTGGTTGTTTACTATGTTGTTTGCTCCTTTCTGGGGTTGCTTCCTCGGGTTGGTTCCAATAACGTCGTGTTGTGAGGATTCGTTCGACTACGTCCGTTTGTCTTCTTCATGGACTCATTATTCTTCCTTGTGGAATCTTAGGCAAGATGACCATACCCTCGAAATCACTTCTATCTTTGCTTGCTAGTTGCTCGCTCTCTTGCTATGCCTATGCCGCGATACCTACCACTTGCTATATCATGCCTCCCATATTGCCATGTCAAGCCTCTAATCCACCTTGTCCTAGCAAACCATTGTTTGGCTATGTTACCGCTCTGCTCAGCCCCTCTTATAGCGTTGTTAGTTGCAGGTGAAGATTGGAGTTTGTTCCTTGTTGAAACATGGATTATTGTTGGGATATCACAATATATCTTATTTACTTAATGCATCTATATACTTGGTAAAGGGTGGAAGGCTCGGCCTTATGCCTGGTGTTTTGTTCCACTCTTGCCGCCCTAGTTTCCGTCATACCGGTGTTATGTTCCTTGATTTTGCATTCCTTACGCGGTTGGGTTATAATGGGAACCCCTTGATAGTTCACCTTGAATAAAACTCCTCCAGCAAGGCCCAACATTGGTTTTACCATTTGCCAACTAAGCCTTTTTCCCTTGGGTTCTGCAGACTCAAGGGTCATCTTTATTTTAAACCCCCGGGCCAGTGCTCCTCTGAGTGTTGGTCCAACCTGTCAGCTGCCGGTGGCCACCAGGGGCAACTTTGGGCTGGCCTACCGGAACCTTGGACAATCCGGTGTGCCTTGAGAATGAGATATGTGCAGCCCCTATCGGGATTTGTCGGCACATTCGGGTGGCTTTGCTAGTATTGTTTTACCATTGTCGAAATGTCTTGTAACCAGGATTCCGAGTCTGATCGGATTGTCTTGGGAGAAGGAATATCCTTCGTTGACCGTGAGAGCTTGTGATGGGCTAAGTTGGGACACCCCTGCAGAGTTTTTGAACTTTCGAAAGCCGTGCCCGCGGTTATGGGCAGATGGGAATTTGCTAATGTCCGGTTGTAGAAAACCTGAAACTTATCTTAATTAAAATGCATCAACCGCGTGTGTAGCCATGATGGTCTCTTCTCGGCAGGGTCCGGGAAGTGAACACGGTGTTGGAGTTATGCTTGAACGTAAGTAGTTTGAGGATCACTTCTTAATCACTTCTAGTTCACGACCGTGCTTGCCTTCTCTTCTCGCTCTCATTTGCGTATGTTAGCCACCATATATGCTAGTGCTTGCTGCAACTCCACCTCACATACCTTTTATCCTAGCTATAAGCTTAAATAGTCTTGATCGCGAGGGTGTGAGATTGCTGAGTCCCCGTGACTCACAGATACTTCCAAAACCAGTTTGCAGGTGCCAATGATACCGTGCATGTGACGCAACCGAGCTCAAGGAGGAGCTCGATGAAGATCTCGGTCATTGTGTTGTTTCGTTTCAGTTGATCAGTAGTGGAGCCCAGTTGGGACGATCGGGGATCTGTAGCATTAGCGGTAGTCTTATTTTATTTCGGTTCCGTAGTCGGACCTTGATTGTATCTGGTTGATTTAATGCTTTATTCATGTATTGTGTGAAGTGGCGATTGTAAGCCAACTATGTATCCCTTTCCTTATTCATTACATGGGTTGTGTGAAGATTACCTCTCTTGCGACATTGCTTACAATGCGGTTATGTCTCTAAGTCGTGCTTCGACACGTGGGAGATATAGCCGCATCGTGGGCGTTACAATTGAGCACCAAATCGACCTCATCCCTGAGCTCCTATTCCTAACAAGGCCCCCTACCGCATCAACCCCGAAGAAACCAAAGAAATACAAAGGCAAGTAAAACATCTCATAGACCATGGACATGTGCGCGGAAGTTTGAGTCCTTGTGTCGTTCCGGTCATTCTTGTGCCAAAAAGAGACGATAGCTTTCGCATGTGTTCCGGTTGTAGACCTATCAATGCTATCACCGTTCACTATAGGTACC
Organism: Triticum urartu; assembly: GCF_056163025.1. Classification (NCBI taxonomy): domain Eukaryota; kingdom Viridiplantae; phylum Streptophyta; class Magnoliopsida; order Poales; family Poaceae; genus Triticum; species Triticum urartu. Next base: position 302,068,111 of record NC_141876.1, read on the forward strand.
CCATTCCATGCCTTGATGATATGCTAGATGAACTTAGCGGTGCCACTATTTTTTCCAAAATTGATCTTAAAAGTGGTTACTATCAAATCCGCATACAAGAGGGTGATGAATGGAAGACCGCTTTCAAAACAAAGTTTGGTTTGTATGAGTGGTTAGTCATGCCTATGGGTTTATCGGAAGCACCGGGTACTTTAATGTGTATTATGAATTATGTGTTTCGCCCTTACATTGGTGAGTTTGTTGTGGTCTACTTCGACGATATCCTTGTTTATAGCAAATCTCTCAAAGATCATGTCACCCATGTTCGAACCGTTTTGCAAAATCTTCGAAAAAAGCGTCTCTATGCTAACATGGAAAAATGCCTTTTTGGCATTGATAAACTCGTTTTCTTGGGTTTTGTTGTGTCCTCTAAGGGTGTTCATGTTGACGACTCTAAGATCAATGCTATTAAAACTTGGCCCCAACCAACCAACTTGCAATAAGTGCATAGCTTCCTTGGTGTAGCCGGTTTCTACCGTCGTTTTGTAAAGGACTTTAGCACTATTGCTTCACCATTGCATGCTTTGAGTAAGAAAAATGCACCTTTTGTTTGGGGACCATCCCAAGATAATGCTTTCAATGAGCTTAAGAATTTTCTTACTCATGCTCCCGTGCTTGCATTACCAAACTTTGAAAAACCTTTTGAAATTCATTGCGATGCTAGTGGTAATGGCATAGGAGGTGTGTTAATGCAAGAGAAGCGCCCCATAGCTTACTTTAGTGAGAAACTCTCCGGAGCGCAACTCAATTACCCCATCTATGACAAAGAGCTATATGTAGTCCGCGTTTTGCGTGAATGGGAATATTGCCTTCGACCCCATGAATTTGTCATCCATACCGACCATGAAACGCTCAAGTACCTTAAGGGTCAAACCAAGTTGAACAAGCATCATGCTAAGTGGAGTGAGTTTATTGAGTATTTTCCTTATATCATCAAGTATATCAAAGGCAAAGACAATGTTGTGGCGGATGTGCTTTCCCTTATATGCATGCTTGTTACTCAACTTGAATTGAATGTCACTGGCTTTGAGCACATAAAAGACTTGTATGCGCATGATCCTACTTTTGCAATTCCTTATGCTAAATGTTTGACGCATACATCTTTGGAACACTATTACATCAAAGATGGTTATCTTATGAGAGCTAACAAACTATGCATCCCCGAGTCTTCTCTTCATTTGTTGCTTTTGCAAGAATCTCAAGGAGGAGGACTAATGGGACATTTTGGACGCGACAAGACATTTGCTACGCTCTCCAAGAACTACTTTTGGCCTAAGATGTTCCACGACGTCAACCGCTTCACCAACCGATGCTCAACATGTCGCAAAGTTAAGTCTAAAGCTCAATCTCATGGCCTTTACATGCCTCTCCCAATTCCATATCAACCATGGGAAGATATTAGCATGGATTTTGTGCTTGGTTTGCCTAGAACTAGAAATGGAAAGGATTCCATGATTGTTGTTGTGGACCGATTCTCCAAAGTGGCTTATTTCATTCCTTGCAACAAGATAGACGATGCTTCACATGTTTCCAATCGCTTTTGTAGGGAAATCTTATGACTACATGGAGTGCCAAAGACGATTGTCTCGGACTGCGACATCAAGTTCTTGAGTTACTTTCAGAAGACCCTATGCGCCAAGCTCGAAATCAAGCTGCTCTTCTCCACGGCTTACCATCCACAAACTGACGACCAAACGGAGGTCACCAACCGCACACTCTCCGATGTACTTCACGTGTTCATCAAGAAGAACATCAAGGAGTGGGAGGAGTGTCTACCTATCGCCGAGTACGCCTACAACCGAGCAAGATACTCGGCTACCGGCAAGTCCCCCTTCGAGGTCGTCTACGGATTCAACCCGTGGTCCCCATTGGGCATTCTTCCGCTACCACTACAAGAGTGCATCAATATGGACGCAAGTGAACGGGAGAAACATCTCAAGACGATGCATGAAGATACACGGAACACCATCGAGCGACAAGTACAATGCCTCGCGACCAAGCTCAACGTCAACAAGCAACCCATGATATTCAACGTCGGAGATCTTGTGTGGCCACACCTTCGCAAGGCCGCTTCCCCAACGAGCGCAAGTCCAAGCATCTACCATGAGCCGATGGACCATTCAAGGTGCTTGCACGCTACAACAAAAACGCCAACAAGATCGACATTCCATGCGACAAGTACTCCATGAACGACATCTTCAACGTCCATGCATGATCTATCTCCCTACCATGGTGATGAAGAATTCGATCTGAGGTCGGATCTTTCCCAAGGGAGGGAAGATGATGCGGAGCATCCCAAGGTCCTATCATCATCTCACCAAGTGCCTAGAAGACCCATGACACGAGCACATGCAAGAGCTCTCGAATCCGAGGTGACATCTCTCCTCTCACAATTCCACATCGATGCACATGAGACATGGCTACTACCTCAAATGAACACATTATGCATACTCAGGTACCAAGGAGTTAGCCATGGAGAAGCTAAGGAGCAAGAAGGATCGGAAGCAGAAGACATGCGTGAAGACGAAGAAGAATTTAGCCAAGTCCTAGGCTGGCCGGATGATCCGGACGAAGTCCTGGACGATCCAGACATAGCCCGACGATCCGAATCCAAGCCTGAACGATCCGGATTAGTGGAGACCCGAGAGCACCCGAAGCTGCACACCGAGGCCGGATCATCCGGACGAACCCCGGATCATTCGGACCCCAGCCAGACGTCCGGACCCCCCTCCGGACATTCGGGTCGCCGACGTCGCCGCCCGCCTACTCGCCTCGTTCGGACCCCCTCCCGGATCATCCGGGTCCCTGAAGCCCGGATCATCCGGTTGCCCATCCGGATCATCTGGACCACCACCTGCATGTGCGTGTTGGGCCGAAGCCCATGTACCCCTTCGCCCCCTTTGCCTATATAAATGACTCCTCCACCACTTTTCTAGGGTTAGCAAAGGATTAGCTCATATTTGTGTGAGAGCTTTGCTCATCCACTTGGTTACCTTCTCCTTGGAGATCGCGCCTCCTCGGAGAAGATCCCCCAAACGAATTCAAGACCCCATCACGGGAAGAACCTCAAGACCTCCTCACGGAGAATATCATGTTACTTGTATCGTCCTTAGTTGATCGTGGATCATGTATCTCTTATGTGTTTGAGGATCTAGAATATGTGTGATCGTTCTTGTTGGTTGGAGTGATTCTCTTGTGTTTCCCCTTGTTTTTCCCCTTGCGTTTCCCCTCATGTTTTCTCCTCGTGTTCTTCGTGTTCATCGCGGAATTCGCTCCTTTCGTGAAAGATCGGCCATCTAGGGTTCCACCCTACATCAGTTCCTTAATAATATCGAAAAAATTGGGATGAACACTTATTGTTTTGATATCTTCATTATCCTTACTAGAATATTCACCCTTACTAGAATATTTACTGACATGCACTCCAAGCCCTCTGGATGTCTTCTGGTCCAAGAAAATCATCGCGAAAGTTTCATTCCGTTTGGACTCCATTTGGTATTCCTTTTTGCAAAACTCTGAAACAAGGAAAAAACAGGAACTGGCACTGGTACTAGGCTCTAGGTTAATAGGTTAGTCCCAAAAATCATATAAAATTGCATATTGATCCATATAAAACATCCAAAACAGATAATATAATAGCATGGAACAATCAAAAATTATAGATACGTTGGAGACGTATCAATCCATACCTTTTTTAAGCGGTGTTCTCATATTTCAATGTGAATGCTAATCCTTCTGGATCATTGAGATCGTCATGTCAATCTTTTTCGACCTATGCACTTTCTTCAAGTTATTCCATACGGGTGCCGTCAAGAAGCCTGAGGATTCATCTGTTTCATCTGTCCCAAGTTGCCTTTGTTTTCCCACCATCCCACCCTTCTTCTTCAAGAAGTCAAAATTCTCAAATCAAGTATCCTTTTATTTATGTGAAGTTTCATCATCCTTTTCTTCCAAGTTTCATCATGGTGATTCTCATGAAGATGATAAGGAAGCTTCAAGTTTATCATTCTTCATTCTCTTTTCTTCTCTAGTAGACTAAATTCAAGCTTTCAGTGTTGATCATATCCATTTCCTCGTTTAAAATTCTTTCTCATTGTCGGTGCACCTCTTGATCATTCACCTCTCGCTATTCAATTGTTCCGGAGTGCTGAAGATACTTGAGAAGATTTGTGTTTCCCCTCTAGCTCCGTTCAAACTATTCTGAGGTGGTTACCTCATTTAAGCCATTTAATTACACCGGTGCAATCTCTCTATAAAATCGTTCAACAGTGTTTTCTTTTGAGTGGGCCTGAACCCATAGGTCTTTCCCAAGATCTTACCTGGCTCTTCTAATTTTCCCCGAAGTTATTCTCAAATTCATATGAAAGTTTGATGTAAGAATGAATTTTCATCAGTCAGATGCCTTCTCCAAGATTGCTTTCAAAATATTTTCATCTTTGGCTCAACCTTTTTCTCTTTTCATTATCCCGGAGTCTCTCGACAATTTTTGGTGGTGTTTCTCATCGTCATTCTCAGCGTTCAAGACTGAAGAAGAGTTTTTCCTCCAAATCATATCCGTTCTCTTGAAGATTCATGGTTCCAGCTTCAGTCCATCCTCATAATTATTTTTTATTATGATAGTTCCTTTCATACCCATCTGAAGCATTTTAGGAGTCTTTTCGTTTTTATTCTCCGGAGGCCATCCTTTTTTCAGAATAATTATTCATTCTCAGATTTCAGCTCGCGTTCTCTAATTCTTTCAATGAATCGTTCAAGTATCATCAAGTATCTTCGTTCGTTTTCTAATTTTTTTCTTGGAGATTCATTCACTTTTCTTCAGTCATTTTCAATTCTTTCGTTGGTTCATTCAAGATTACTTTTCCTTTGTTACCATATCAATTCATTCGTTCTTTCCGAAATCATACCAATGGTTCATTGAAGATTTTCCCAAGTTTGTGCTATATCTCTCCTTAATCCTTCCCAACGAGAATAAGTAGTATGCCAAATCTGTTGCTTTTCATCAATTTAAGTTGATGAAGGATAAACATACAGTAAATCTTATTCTTGTTTCCTCGAGGTGATTTAATTCTTTTCTTCCGGAGTTCATTCATGATATCAATTTCTCGGTTCTAAGTTTTTCATCTTTTCTTTTCCGGAGTTTAAATTATTCTCGGTTGTCTCGTCTCGAAGCTCTAATTCATTGAAAGACTCCAATATTATTCTTTTCCACCTTCATTTCATTTCTAGTATCCTTTCAGTATGGAGTTCTTCCAAGAGGTTCTATGTGGTGGTTCATCAAGATTTAATTCCTTCTTGAAGTGTTCTTCAAGATTTTGTTGGATGAGCTCAAATATTCTTCTTCTTGCATTCCAAACTGCAATTCTTTCTACCTTATCTTTTGAGGTGGTGTTATGTCATCCTTGGAAATTTATATTCGTGTTTCATGATTCACAAGTTGTTAGGGCTGAGATATATTAAAACCATCAGTTTCTCTTCTTTCATTAGTTCTTTCAACCCAACAATTCCTTTGTTGATGTTATCTTGGTACAAATTTCACCTAATGCCTTCCCTAAGGATTATGCTAATGGTGGTGCCTATCAATGATCCAAGTTTTCTCCTATCCTCTCAACGAAAGAATTTTTTCATCTTTTCTTGATCTCAACCAATCAATTGTTTCCTTTAGTGGCCGGTCGTGACCTCACAATTTTGAGATGTTTTCCAAAAGTCCATGGGAAACATACCTTCTGTTGTTGATTTTTTAACAACTCCGTTCAACCCTTCTTCGTAAGGATGTTTTTTAAAATTCTCTGTGGTAGAAGTTGTCGTTCTCTTCTCCATTCTTTTCATTCCACTCTTTCATTCCGGACGCATTGTGATGTTGCTCTCTTCACCCATCATCTCGTTTTGTCAAGATCATGTTCTTTTCCATGCTTATCCATTTAACCGGAGTGTTATTTCATCTCTTCAAGTTCTTTTCGTCTTATCAAGTTTTGCTCCTCTTTCAGCCGGAGTGGTGCCCAAATTTGTTCTGTCGCATTCCTTGTATATCTCATTTCAACCAGAGTGGTTTTTAATTCTCTTGTCACTTGTGTTTTTATTCATCTTCGAACATCCAAGGTTCTCCTCGTGTTCCTTCATTCTCTTTTCAACCAAAAAAATGGTTTCAACTTCGTTGTGCTCCTTCTTTCAAGTTTTTCGACCTCCAAGGTTCTTTGGTTTCACTCATTTGTCAAAGAAGCAACTTTGTTATACGTCTTCTTTTTGATGTCATCCCTAGATCTCGGGGCGAGATCTCTTGTAAGTGGGGGAGAGTTGTAATCACTCGAGATCGACGCTCCAGATGCCTTCCATTTATTTTCATTGTTTGTTGCATTCATCATCGCATCATGCGCATTGCATCCGCACATTTTTCTTAAAACTTGCATCCGCTCATAATTGGCGCTTCTTCCTTGTCTCTTTTGACCTCCTCTCAGATGAACCGGATCGCTCTCTTATTTGAGCTCATCAAACCCCTTATCTCCATGGCCTTTCGTCAAACCCCTCGCGCGTGTCCGAAAGCTGTCCCGAACCCAACCTGGGCAGTCGTGACCGATGGGTCCGAATTCCCCAAACATCTCTAAAACATCTTTGGTTTCTTATTTGGACTGCCTAACCTATTTATCTCGGACCATCCTGTGATGATCGGAGAATCCAAACCTAGTTACCTCCCTATATAAGACCACCACCTACCAAATCAAGCCAACCCTAATTTCTAGGAGGTTTGTCCCCATCACCGCCGCCACTCGGTCTCCATCCACTTCGGGATCCCCCTTCTCCTTGTTTTCCTACTCCACCCAATCCCGTCGAACTTCCACCTCTCACAAAAAATACTCTCCTCCACTCATAGCCACACACCAATTGCCACCTCCTCCATGCTTCCCCGTGCTCGAGCCCCATAGCCGCTCGTGCCCAGGCAGCAGCTCAAGGAAGGAGTCCCTAAGCATGCCCAGGACCTCCAGCCACCTGCTTCATGATCCCCTGCGCCCGCGAGCGTCCGAGGCCGCAGCCTCCTCCTCTTCCACAACAACCTCACCTCGTTGGACCTGTTGGACCCCATCGCCTCTGCGACGGAGCTCGCCGAAGCAGGACCAACCAGGCTGTCCCCGTAGCCTACCTCTCTTCTCTCTGGTCTCTTCTGTCTCTCTCCCTCACATCTCTCTTTGTGACTTGCCGCGGCAGGGAACCGCCACTGCACGGAGCTTCCTCGACCCCGCCGCCGACCATATCCTCGGTTGCCCTGCGCTGCCTTGTCTTCCTCACCCACACCTCGTGGCCGACTCCTGCTTCAAGCCGCACCGATGCCCCTTGTCGGATTTCGGGTTCTGGCAAAACCCTTGAGGTTTGAACACTAGGGTGCGCACAAAGATCTCTCCCCCACTCTAGCTCGCACACATCATGATCTCACGGCCTAGCTCGACGAACCCAAATAACACAAGACACAAGAGTTTATACTGGTTCGGGCCACCGATGTGGTATAATACCCTACTCCAGTGTGGTGTGGTGGATTGCCTCTTGGGCTAAGGATGAACAGTTACAAGGGAAGAACAGCCTCCTGAGGTGAGGTGTTCTTGTGCTTGGTGAGTTGATGCTATCTTGGATCAGAATGCCTCCCTACTGTGGTGGCTAGTCCTATATATAGAGGCCTGGGTCCTCTTCCCAAATATCAGGCGGGAAGGGATCCCACAACGGCCAATTTGAAGGGGGGCAGCTAGTACAAGCTATCCTGACAAAAGTAGTCTTCGCCTGCCAAAGGCTCTGTTGGTGACGCCGTCTTGGGCTCCACGATGACCTCCGTCCTACTGTCTTGCTGGTCTTGATCTTGTTGCACCGATATGGAAACCTTTGCCTGACACCTCGGGACTCCTTGCCTACGCTTGCCCCTTTAGCACCAAAGAAGAAACGAGGACACTGCGCGCTGGCGCCCGCCTGGCTCCAGTCGTCATGGCTTGCGTCACACAAACCTCGCGAGGTGTCCCTTGCCTTGATCTCTCCGCCCCTCGCGATCTGGCCTAGTGAGGCCGCCCGTGAGGAGGTCTTGCCTCATCCGCCTCGCGAGGCTTGGCCCCTCGCGAGGGTCTTGAGTGTTTTCTGGTGAAGATGGGCCGTACAGGGCCGCTGGTGGAGCCACGCTGTGGGCCGCAGGCAGGCAAGTCTGGGGACCCCCGTTCCTAGGACGCCGACAGTAGCCCCGGGCCCAAGGCGTGCTCGGACTTGGCTTCGAGGCGAAACCAAAGGGCAAGTGCGGAGGGTCGCGGGCCCCAACAGCCTGCGGCCCCGCTTGATGCATGGCGATTGATTGGACATGGGCATCTCCGCTTCCCCACACCGCCTCGGCAACCGCCCGACATGACGAGTCCCTGCTGCATCCAGAAAAAGATCATTATTACCTTAGATCATGGAGGCCAGCAGTTGGCCTCCCCATGGATATAAATGGGTAGGGGGGCGAAGCCCCTGTCGCCCATCTCTTCCTTTGCTTCTCCCGCTCCTTCTTCTTCCTCGCTTCACTTCCAGTAGCGATACCCATGGCGCTTGCGAAGAGGCTCTCGGCTACGGAGAAGGGGAAGGCTCGCCAGGAGGGGCCCAGCTCACCGCCGCCCAAGAGGGGCGCGGCCGTCCCTGCAAGCACACTGTGACCCCTGCCGTGGCCCTTCGCGGCCGCGGTGGCGCCTCTTCGTGTGGTGGTAGTCGCCCGAGTCGTGGGAGCCCCGTCGATGAAGGGAGGCATGATAGGGCGGCCACGCTTCCACTCTGCGGAAGTGCTGCCGGAGTTCATCGTGTGGTCAGAGAACCCGGCCGGCACTTGGCTTCGGCTCCCGCACTTCTTTGTCGGCGAGCTGCCAGCCACTGGTCTAGGCGGTCTCTGGCTGCAGGCGGACGGCTGCTGCAGCAAGGCTTCGTGGGTCGCAGTTGAGGTCTCCACCGCAGGCAACGCAGTCCTGGCTCGCGGCTGGCAGACGTTTGCCCACGCACGCGACCTGGGCCGGCGGTGCTCCCTCCACTTCAAGTACGACGGCAACGCGACCCTCTTTGTGAGGGTGTTTGGGGAAGATGGCCGCCGCGTCGGGTGCTGCCCCGAGGACAACGATGACGATGAGGTGCTCGGCCCCGACGACGGCCGTGACGAGAGTGAAGGCGGGTACGGCCTCGGCGCCGGCCATGGCTCATCCAGCTATGGTGACTCTTCTTCCAGCGACAGCTCCAGCAATGGCGGCTACGACCAGCCGCCACGCCGCTGCACCTGCTTCGAAGGTGGCGGCGGGTCGTCTCATCGCCGCGCTTCAGTGAAGCGCGAGGAGGGGTCTGGCTGAGCTCAGGAGAGCGCCTCGGGTCCGTCCTCGTGACTTGCCGTGGGAGCATGTTCCGCTTTTGTTTATTTCTTCCTTTCCTTCCTGCATTAAGAGAGAGACAAGTATGGGGCCCCGCTGGGGCATGCAACAATTATGATTTCTAAGTGGTTGTGCTATGTTTATCATTCTTGTGTTGTGTCGCAATGTCACGTTTTATGTATGCGCGTAGGAATAACTTAGCTTGATGCGCCTGAAGTAGTTTCCACCTCGCGAGACGCGCGTTCCCCAATGCCTGGCGAGGCCTCCTGTGCTCGGAAGGCATCTAGGAACTGTAAAAATTTGCTAGGAAATTCTTATCCTTCTGAATCCTGGTCGCAGGCACTGCCGGTCATGACCCAGTGCTTCGTATCATGGTACCCGGGAGCACGGATTGAGAGGGGTGCGCCAGCTTGCGAACTCGAGCGAGGGTGCCTTGCGAAAAACAGGAAAACAAAAATGCTCACGAGGACACCTGTCCAACCCCCTCGTGAGGCATGCGAGGGAGAGTAGGGGTCAAAAACGAGGAACCGAGGGCAGAAAAGGAGGCAACAAGGCCAATGGAACCGGGCCAGCAAGGAACGCAAGAAAGCAAATTCTCACTAAAAATGGCCAAGCCAATTGCGGAAAGCAAATGAAAAGCCGTGTCCGGCACCTAGTCTAGTCTTCTTGTCTTCTCACCAGCGCGGAGCTAAGTGGTGCCACTAAGACGTGGGAGGGAGCCCCCAAGGCCCAAGGGCGGCACTCCTGAGACTCCGGAGCGTGTACAGCCCCACTCATTATTACGTGAGAGTGTCATGAGCGGAGATCTTCACAGGCACTAGACCTTGCTTCATGGGTAGAACCTCCGGAGGTGCTGGATGTTCCAGGCGTTCTGGATGGGGATCCCGTCCTGCGTCTCCACGCGCGAAGCGCCAGGCCTGGAGATGTGGGCGACCCGAAACAGGCCCTCCCACATGGGTGAGAGCTTGTGCAACCCTTCCCGTGAGAGCACCCGCCTTAGGACAAGATCACCCACCTCGAGCATCCTGGAGAGGACGCTGCAGCAGTGGTACCGCCGTAGCGCCTGCTGGTACCTCGCATCTCGGAGCGAGGCTTCACGGCGGCGTTCCTCCCCCAGCACAAGGTCCATCCCCCGCATGGCGTCCTACTGCGTTTCATCGAACGCCAGGACCCGCGCAGAGCGATGACTGACCTCGTGTGGGAGAACCGCTCTAGCTCCATAGGCGAGGAAGAACAGGGTCTCACCTGTCGGCCTGGTGGTGGTGGTGCGGATGGACCACATCACGGATTGGAGCTTGTTGTGCTAGCCCCTGCCACAGGCCTCGAGCTTCTTTGAGGGAGTCCTGGATTAGGGGGTCTCCGGACAGTCGGACTATATCCTTTGGCCGGACTGTTGGACTATGAAGATACGAGATTGAAGACTTCGTCCCGTGTCCGGATGGGACTCTCCTTGGCGTGGAAGGCAAGCTAGGCAATACGGATATGTATATCTCCTCCCTTGTAACCGACCTTGTGTAACCCTAGCCCCCTCCGGTGTCTATATAAACCGGAGGGTTTTAGTCCGTAGGACAACATAAAATCATACCATAGGCTAGCTTCTAGGGTTTAGCCTCTCTGATCTCGTGGTAGATCTACTCTTGTACTACCCATATCATCAATATTAATCAAGCAGGACGTAGGGTTTTACCTCCATCAAGAGGGCCCGAACCTGGGTAAAACATCGTGTTCCCTGCCTCCTGTTACCATCCGCCTTAGACGCATAGTTCGGGTCCCCCTACTCGAGATCCGCCGGTTTTGACACCAACATTGGTGCTTTCATTGAGAGTTCCTCTGTGTCATCGCCGTTAGGCTTGATGGCTCCTTCTATCATCGATAGCGATGCAGTCCAGGGTGAGACTTTCCTCCCCGGACAGATCTTTGTGTTTGGCAGCTTCGCACTGCGGGCCAACTCGCTTGGCCATCTGGAGCAGATCGAAAGTTACGCCCCTGGCCACCAGGTCAGGTTTGGAAGCTTAAACTACATGGCCGATATCCGCGGAGACTTGATCTTCGATGGATTCGAGCCTCTGCCTTGTGCGTCACGCGGTCACGATGAGTACGATTTAGCTCTACCATCATACAGTGTTCAGGAGATCGCACCAGCAGTTGCTCCAACCCTCAATTCGGAGCCAGTTGCGCCGTCCATGGACGGGTGGATGGACCCCGCCACGGAGGCCTTATCCTTATCGGTGATCGAGCCGAACATCGACCTTACCCTGCACGAGAGCCGTGTTGTCAAACTGCCGGATCCTTCTCCGGCCTCGGACTCCGGACCGCCTGCGCCCGTTCCTAGCGAATCCGATTGGGCGCCGATCATGGAGTTTACCTCCGCGGATATTTTTCAGCACTCGCCCTTTGGCGACATACTGAACTCATTAAGGTCTCTCTCCTTGTTAGTAGGATCCTGGCCGAACTATGTCCGACAGGATTGGGATGCGGACGACGAAGAAATTCTCACCCCACCCACCACCCACTTAGTAGCCACTATCGATGACTTAACCGACATGCTTGACTTCGACTCCGAAGACATCGATGGTATGGACGACGATGCGGGAGACGAAGAGGAACCACTGCCCACAGGGCACTGGACAGCCACCTCATCATACGATATATACATGGTAGACACACCCAAAGAAGGCAATGGCGATGAGACAGCGGAGGATGACCCCTCCAAGAAGCAACCCAAGCGCCGACGTCAGCGGCGCCGCTCTAAGTCCCGCCAAAGCAAAAGTGGTGATACCGGCACAGGAGATAATAACACTCCGGATAGTGCCGAAGACAACAACAATCCCCTCCAGCAAGATTTAGAGCAGGAGGATGGAGGAGCCAGCCCTCCTAAGAGAGCGGCAGATGGAGAGGCGGAGGATGATAATTACATGCCCCCCTCCAAAGACAAGGCAAGCCTCGGTGATGACGAATTTGCCGTGCCAGAGGATCCCATCGAACAAGAGCGCTTCAAGCGCCGGCTTATGGCCACGGCAAATAGCCTTAAGAAAAAGTAGCAGCAGCTTCAAGCCGATCAAGGTCTGCTAGTTGACAGATGGACCAAAGTCCTCGCGGCCGAGGAATATAAACTCGAACGCCCCTCCAAGAGTTACCCAAAACGCAGGTTGCTACCCCGACTGGAGGAAGAAGCGTATGACGCGGCTGATCGTCCACCTCGTGGCCGTGATAGAGAGGCATTCCAGCCAAAAACTCAGCCCGCACCCCGACATCATTCAAATAAAAAGGCATGGGGAAATACGCCAGACCTGCGAGACGTATTGGAGGACAAAGCAAAGCATGCAAGATCGATCTACGGATCACGAGGGCGCGCCACTATGCGAGACGATAAACGTCATGCCGGATACAGTAAAAGTAAATCCGGGCGGGCCGAACACAGCGGGCAAGACCCATTCGAGCTGCGTCGCGATATAGCCCAATACAGAGGCGCCGCACACCCCCTATGCTTCACAGATGAAGTAATGGATCATCAAATCCCAGAGGGTTTCAAACCCGTAAATATTGAATCATACGACGGCACAATAGATCCTGTGGTACAGATCGAGGATTTCCTCCTCCACATCCACATGGCCCGCCGTGATGACTTACACGCCATCAAATACCTCCCACTAAAGCTCAAAGGACCAGCGGCATTGGCTTAACAGCTTGCCAGCAGAGTCCATTAGCTATTGGGAAGATCTAGAGGCCGCATTCCTCGACAACTTTCAGGGCACTTATGTGCGACCACCAGATGCCGATGACTTGAGCCACATAATTCAGCAGCCAGAAGAATCGGCCAGGCAATTCTGGACTCGGTTCCTAACAAAGAAAAATCAAATCGTCGACTGTCCGGATGCAGAGGCCCTAGCAGCTTTCAAACACAACATCCGCGACGAGTGGCTAGCCCGGCACCTTGGTCAGGAAAAGCCGAAATCTATGGCAGCCCTCACGACACTCATGACCCACTTTTGTGCGGGAGAAGACAGCTGGCTGGCTCGCAGTAATAACATATCAAAGAACCATGGTACTTCGGATACCAAGGACGGCAATGGCAGGCCACGTCGAAATAAACATAAGCGCCGCATTAACAGCAACAATATCGAGGATACGGCAGTCAATGCCGGATTCAAAGGCTCTAAACCCGGTCAGCGGAAAAAGCCATTTAAAAGAAGCACTCCGGGCCCGTCCAGTTTAGACCGCATACTCGATCACTCGTGTCAAATACACGGCACCCCCGACAAGCCAGCCAACCACACCAATAGGGATTGTTGGGTATTCAAGCAGGCCAGCAAGTTAATTGCCGAATACAAAGATAAGGGGCCACATAGCGATGACGAGGAAGTGCCTCGGCAGCCGAACACCAGAGGACAGAAGAGGTTCCCCCCACAAGTGCGGACGGTGAACATGATATACGCAACCCACATCCCCAAGAGGGAGCGGAAGCGTGCGCTCAGGGACGTATATGCGTTGGAGCCAGTCGCCCCAAAGTTCAACCCATGGTCCTCTTGTCTGATCACCTTCGATCGCAGGGACCATACCACTAGTATCCGTCATGGCGGATTTGCCGCACTAGTCCTAGACCCAATCATTGATGGATTTCACCTCACTCGAGTCCTTTTGGATGGAGGCAGCAGCCTGAACCTGCTTTATGAGGACACAGTGCGCAAAATGGGTATAGACCCCTCAAGGATCAAACCCACAAAAACGACCTTTAAAGGCATCATTCTAGGTGTAGAGGCCCATTGCACAGGCTCAATTACACTGGAAGTGGTCTTCGGATCCCCGGATAACTTCCAAAGCGAAGAATTAATCTTCGATATAGTCCCATTCCGCAGTGGCTATCATGCACTGCTCAGGCGAACCGCATTTGCGAGATTCAATGCGGTACCGCATTATGCATACCTCAAGCTCAAGATGCCAGAACCTCGGGGGGTCATCACAGTTAATGGAAACACAGAGCGCTCTCTCCGCATGGAGGAGCACACAGAAGCGCAAAGCAGCCTCTCAAGGCAATCCACCATTTCGGCGTTTCAAGACCCGGACACCTTCAAGCGCGCTCGGAGTAATCGGCAACTAGACCGCCTGGCACGACCTGAGCTCGCGTAGCAATGCGGCCCCCATCCCAGTCCCAGCCAAATGGCGAAATCTGTGCCACGCATACATAATTACGCATTAAAAATACCATGGGCACAGGCGGGGAGGGGGGCACAACTACGGCACGCCCCAATACGCGGCTTAAACCGCACTAGGGGCTTCCTGCTTTGTTATTTTTCTCTTTCAGGACTTTAATCTCTGGAAACCCTGTCCGGCAGCATGATTGCCGAACACATGATGCAGCAACCAAGGAGGCATAAAGCTACGTCACACCATGGAACTCCCAGGTGGATTACGATAACGAGTGAAATATTTGCTTTGATACTATTCCTCAGCTTGCCCTTGTAAGGGACATAGTCATACTTTTTGCTTATCGCACTATCTGCATCATTCTGCTTTAACACACCTTTTTGAATAAAAATGCATAGCATTACGACTATTATTGCATTCTTATTTTTTATATACATGTGTTCATTAATGACGCCTTGCAACCGTACACTTTGGTATGGCCAATACACCAGGGGCTTAAGTACCCCACAATATGGTGTGAGAACTCCAAACACTTTCACAAGTGCGGCACCCCGAACTTATAGCATTATATGCATCAACTCCGAATCATGTCTTTGCTCAAATGTTGGGTTTACCCGGCTCCTATGTTTTGGTACCTTACGTTCCGCTCTATCGGCTAAGGTAGCACTAGGAGAACTACTGCGATTGTGCCCCGGTTCTGCTAGGCTAAGCCCCTCAGTAGAGAAAGCTAAAACTGACTGTCATGATAAGGCGAGAGACTGGTCGCTGTTCGGCGAGGTTTCGAGTTCCTAAAGACTTATGCCGCTTAGAGCGAGGAGCCGGTCCTGTCCGGCTTAAAGGCGTGTATCGCGCCCCGAATTCGGCCTTCCGAATACCAGGGGCTTCACCGAAATTTAAAATTATAGAATTCTATGGCTAAGTGAGAGTGATAAAGCATTATTAGTCAGGTTGCCTTGTTCGCTGTGCTGAGCACCTCCCTCGAAGGACCCAAAAATGCGAACAAGAGTGCTCAAGTTTATCCCGAACACCCCAGCACTCGCGGCATGGGGGCAGAAGCCGAGGACTAGCCATCTCTCAGATTGGATAAACAGCCAAACAGAAGGTAATATTTTAAATTCAAACAAGTGTTGCATAGCGCATATGAAACAAGTTTTCATAATACAAGATCACACAAGCAAGTCTACTCAAATATTACATCCTTTGAACATTCGTCCGCTACAAGACGGGCACCCTTCAGGACACCCTCATAATAAATTTCGGGGGTGCGATGCTCCTTGCCCTGCAGCGGTCCTTCCTTGATCAGCTTCACAGCGTCTAGCTTGGCCCATTGCACCTTCACACGGGCGAAAGCCCGGCGTGCACCTTCGATGCAAACGGACCGCTTGACGACTTCCAACCGTTGGCAGGCATCTACAAGCCGCCTCACCAGGCCAAAGTAGCTGTTCGGAAGGGCGTCGCTAGGCCACAGCCGGACTATAAAGCCCTTCATGGCCTGTTCGGCCGCCTTGTGTAGCTCGACCAGCTACTTCAGCTGGTCGCTCATAGGCACCGGGTGTTCGGTCCCAGTATACTGAGACCAGAACAGCTTCTCTGTTGAGCTTCCCTCCTCGGCTTGGTAAAACTGTGCGGCATCCGACACGCTGTGGGGCAAATCTGCGAATGCTCCTGGAGAGCTCCGAATTCGGGTAAGTAATAGGTAATTTACTTTCACATGCTTGCTTTGCATATAGAATGCCTTACCCGCCGCTATTTTCTTCATCGCGTCAATCTCCTGAAGGGCCTTTTGGGCTTCGGCCTTGGCACTCTTTGCGCTCTCGAGGGCCGCGGCAAGCTCAGACTCTCGTGTCTTCGAGTCAAGATCCAACGCCTCGTGCTTCGTCACAAGAGCTTGGAGCTCTTGCTGCACCTCGCCCACCCGAGCCTCTTGCCTTTCCCGCTTGGTGCGCTCCTTGGCAACTTTATCTTCGGCATCGGACAGCGCTTGCTTTAGGGTCTCCATTTCGGTCGTGGCCCCTGGCAAATTCATGATGATCCTGTCATTTTGCAATCGCATTCTTTTTATACATATCCATAGACTAGGTACTGCTTACCTTTGTTCTCCTCGAGCTGCCTCTTGGCAAGGCCGAGCTCGTCCTTGGACCCTTTAAGGTCCTGCTTCAGTGCGGCGACCTCCGCAGTCACTGCGGCAGATGCCAGCAGCGAAGCCTGCATACGCATAATTGACATACTTATATTAGACTCATGCGATATTGTTTGATCCTCTGTTCGGCTTTTCTTTGTGAACACCGAACAGAGCATCAGGGGCTACTGTCTATGTGGTAATATTTTTCCTATATTTTAAAACACTTACCTCAAAGCCTGTTAGAAGGCTGGCACAGGCTTCAGTCCATCCGCTTTTGGTGGACTGAACCTTCTGACCACCGCACTCATACTAGTGCGGTGCTCCTCGTTGATGGAAGCGCTGCGAAGCGCTCCCAGCAGATTGTCCAGCGCCTCTGGATGGACAGAGGTCACCGGCGCAGGAGTCTTGCCCCTCTTGGAAGGAGTCCGCCTGCCCGAGTCCGGAACCACTGGAGGTTCCGGCGCAGTGTTCGGCTGAGGGCCGAACTCGAAGCCCTCAGGGGCCTTGTTCCCTCTGCTCCCGGAGTCCGGAAGGTCGCCTTGAGGCGCCTCCAGGACTGTCTCCCCTCGACCCAGTGCCTCTTGAGACAATACCTCGCCGTCGTCCGTAGGGAAAGGGGAGGTGGCGGTCGGAAGTGGATCGCTATCCATATCCGATGAGCCCAGGGAGCCGTCCGACGACACATCGATACGGGCTCGTGGCGGCCTGCATAATCATATTCGGCATTAGGGGAAGCAGTGCGACAAAGGAATACTATGAGTTACTCTAGTATCTGAATACTTACGACTTCGCCAGGGGCTTGGCCCTGAGCAGCCAGTCATCTTCGCCTCCGGCGGCGGTGGTGGAACTGTCCGGAAGGAGAGTCCTTCCCTTCTTGGACCCTTCGGCTTCCCCAGTTGGGGCGGCCTTCCTTTTCTTGTCTCCCCCATCTGAAGGGGGAGCATCTTCTTCTTCCTCCTCGTCTTTGGGGGAGGAGTGTGTCACGAAGTTATCGGACAATGAGTCTGATGACGCCTGGCGTCGGGAACTCTTTTGAGTTCCCTTGGCCTTCTTGGTCTTCTTCGGCACCTTGTGAGGACCCGGAGTCAACATCTTCATCAGGAGAGCATCTGCTGGGCCTTCGGGCAAAGGAGACGGATAGTCGATTTGTCCGGCCGTCTCCTGCCAGTCCTGTCAAAGGTACGGGAGCTTAGATCCCGCATAGAGTCAAACTATGAAAAAACAAGTATCTTGTGAAAGGTAAAACAGCTTACCGCGCTGGCTTGGTGCTTCACGTAGAATCCGCGATCCTCGGTAGTAGGAGGGGGAACCTCAGCACCCTTGAATAGCACCTTCCAGGCATCCTCATGAGTTGTGTCGAAGAGCCTGTTTAGAGTTCGGTGTTGGGCCGGGTCGAACTCCCACAAGTTGAAAGCCCGTTGTTGGCACGGAAGGATCCGGCGGATGAGCATGACCTGGACTACGTTGACGAGTTTGAGCTTCTTGTTCACCATGTTTTGAATACATGTTTGGAGTCCGGCCAGCTCTCCCGAACTACCCCAGGATAGGCCCTTCTCTTGCCAGGAGGTGAGCCGCATGGGGATGCCAGATCAGAACTCGGGGGCCGCTGCCCATTTAGGGTCATGTGGCTCGGATATGTAGAACCACCCCGATTGCCACCCCTTTACAGTCTCCACGAAGGAGCCCTCGAGCCATGTGACATTGCGCAGCTTGCCCACCATGGCGCCTCCGCACTCCTCCTAGCGGCCGCTCACTACCTTCGGCTTGACATTGAAGGTCTTCAGCCATAAGCCGAAGTGGGGCTTGATGCGGAGGAAGGCCTCGCACACGACGATAAACGCCGAGATGTTGAGGATGAAGTTCGGGGCCAGAGCATGGAAATCCAGGCCGTAGTAGAACATGAGCCCCCGGACGAATGGGTGGAGAGGGAATACCAGTCCGCGGAGGAAATGGGTAAGGAACACTACCCTCTCATGGGGCCTGGGGGTGGGGATGAGCTTCCCCTCATCTGGGAGCCGGTGCGCGATGTCATCGGGCAGGTATCCGGCTCTCCTCAGCTTCTTGATGTGTCCCTCCGTGACGGAGGAGACCATCCACCTGCCTCCCGCTCCAGACATGGTTGGAGAAGGTTGACGTGGGAAATGCGGACTTGGGCGCTGGAGCTCGAGTGTGCGAAAATGGATGAGCAAAGGAGGAAGAAGGCATGGATGGGAAGGTGAATCCTTATCCCTTTATATGGGCGGATGAAACTATGCGTCCCCACTAGCTTGGTAAAACTCGCTTATCCCCCAAGCGCCGTAATCGATGGCGTGGTTGGGTTACCCACGCCCGTATTGATGAGAATCCCGTGATAAGGGGACACGATCTCTGCTTTGACAAGACGTGTCAAAAAACTGCCTCGCGTTATGAGCGGGGCTAGTTAAAGGAAACGGTTCGAATAATCACCGGGCCATGACATAATGTCGTGTTGCCAAAACAAGTCAGCAAATTAGGTTTGTGGAAATATTATTCTCTCTGCGGTGGTATGTGGAACTTATTTTGCAGGGTCGGACACTATCCTTGTATTCAAATTCTTCTGTGATGTGTTCGGAGGAGGAACCCGCCTTGCAATGCCGAAGACAACACTGTGCACCGGACTCATCGTCATTGAAGCCTGGTTCAGGGGCTACTGAGGGAGTCCTGGATTAGGGGGTCTCCGGACAGCCGGACTATATCCTTTGGCCGGACTGTTGGACTATGAAGATACGAGATTGAAGACTTCGTCCCGTGTCCGGATGGGACTCTCCTTGGCGTGGAAGGCAAGCTAGGCAATATGGATATGTATATCTTCTCCCTTGTAACCGACCTTGTGTAACCCTAGCCCCCTCCGGTGTCTATATAAACCGGAGGGTTTTAGTCCGTAGGACAACATACAATCATACCATAGGCTAGCTTCTAGGGTTTAGCCTCTCTGATCTCGTGGTAGATCTACTCTTGTACTACCCATATCATCAATATTAATCAAGCAGGACATAGGGTTTTACCTCCATCAAGAGGGCCCGAACCTGGGTAAAACATCGTGTTCCCTACCTCCTATTATCATCCTCCTTAGACGCACAGTTTGGGACCCCCTACCCGAGATCCGTCGGTTTTGACACCGGCATTCTTCTTGAAGGTCCTTGTCTTGAGACCCCTCACGACCTCCGCGTTGGCGCGTTCGGCCTGGCCATTGCTCCCGGGGTGCGCCATGGAGGCGTAGCATATCTGCGTTCCAAGGTTAGCACAATATGTTTTGAAGAGATTCCTAGTGAACTGTGAGCCGTTGTCGGTGATGATGCGATTAGGGACCCCAAACCGGCTTACGAGGACCTTGATGAACTTGACTACTGACCCAGCTGGGATGGTGCTGACTGCTTCCACTTCCGCCCACTTGGTGAATTTGTCGATGGAGACGTAGAGGTAGCGGTAACCTCCAGGCGCTCGAGGGAATGGGACCAGGATATCCAGCCCCCAGACCATGAACGGCCATGAAAGCAGGATAGTCTGGTGGCCCTGAGTTGGCTGGTGGATCTGCTTGGCGTGGAATTGGCAGGCCTCGTAGAATTCCACCAGCTCGGCCGCGTCGTTGAGTGTTGTGGGCCAGTAGAACCCGCTGAGGAAAGCCTTGCCGACCGGGGTGCGCGACGATGAGTGGTGCCCGCAATCCCTGCCATGTATGTCGGCCAGCAACTATTTCCCCTGTTCCCTGGAAATGCATCATAGAGAAACATCATTTGACCGCTTCCTGTATAGCTCACTGTCCTGGATGAAGTACGACGTAGCCTGCCGGGCCACACGCTCTGCGTCTTCCTCCTTCTCCGGCAACGTGCCTTGCGTCAGGTATGCCCTGAACTCTTCGATCCATCACCCCTCCTGAGGCTCGAGCGCTAAGAGGAAGCGTGCTCCTAAGGTCGAGCCGCAGGTGGGGGCTCCCGAGGCTGGTGGCTGGGGGAGCTCCTCCTGAGATGGCGCCGGCTCCGCAGGCGGAGGTGCTGCCGAAGGCTTGAAGAGCCGCTCCTCGAAGACGCCGGGCTCTTGGGGTAGCCACTTGGATGCTCTTTTGGTGATGTCGTCGGCCTCTTGGTTGGTGCCACGGGGCACATGTTGTAGCTCCAAGCCCAGGAACTGCTTCTTCATCTTGCGTACCTCCGCGAGGTATGCCTCCATGTGCTCATCCTTTGGCTCATACACCTTGTTGGAGAAGTTGACGAGGAGGTGCGATTCTCCCTTGATGGGGAGGCGTTTCACCCTGAGGGCCACCACAGCCTTGAGGCTAGTGATGAGACCCTCGTACTCTGCGATGTTCTTGGAGACCTTCTCGCCCTGCTGGAAGTAGAGCTGCACGGCGTAGTAAAGTTTGTCCTGAGTGGGCGAGATGAGCACGGCTCCAGCCCTCGCGCCCTGGCATGCAAACGCGCCATCGAAGTACATGACCCAGCCATCCGGCGCTTCACTCCCTAGCGAGAGGGATCTGTTCTCGCCTGCTTCGAGCTCCGGGGTGTCAGTCCATTCTGCCACAAAGTCGGCCAGTGCGGCCCCCTTGATGACCCTGGTTGTGCTGAACTCCAGGTCGAAGGCTTGCAAATAGATGTTCCATTCGGTGACCCTTCCTGCTGCACTGGGGCTCCTAAGCACTCTCTCCAATGGGTAAGCTGAGACGACCTTGATGGGGTGTCCCTGGAAGTAGTGGTGCAGCTTACGCGAGGCCACCAGGAGCGCGAGCAAGAGCTTTTGAGGCATGGGGTATTGTGCTCTCGCATCGCATAGCACTGTGCTGACGAAGTACACTGGGTGCTCGACGAGGGTAGGAGAGCTGATGGAGTTTTTGTCTCCCGAGGGCTGAGGTGTTCCCTATGGGTCCCCGGCTTTTGGGGCTTGATGGCTAGCCAGGGCAGCCGCTGTCTCAGGCGCATCGCCTCGGTGCTGAGCTTCCTCATCCGGCTTGGTGACTCCACTTGTCAAGTCCTTGACCTCGGGCTCCTCCCTGAGGGCCACCAGCGCCGCGCTGGCGGAGTGGGGCGTGGCAGACAGGTAGAGTACCAAGGGCTTGCGAGGACGAGGCGCCATCATCACCGGCGGGCTGGTCAGGTATCTCTTGAGGTATTGAAATGCCAGGTCGGTCTCGGGGGTCCACTCGAACGGGCCCTTCCTCTTCATCAGCTTGAAGAATGGCAAGGTGCGCTCCCCCAACTTGGAGATGAAGTGCCCCAGCGAAGTCACGTAGCCTACAAGCTTTTGCATCTCCTTGAGGTTTTGTGGTGGGCTCATGTCTTCAATTGCTTTGACCTTCTCCGGATTGGCCTTGATCCCCTTGTGGGACACGAGGAAGCCCAGCAGCTTGCCGGAAGAAACACCAAACACGCACTTCTCTGGGTTGAGCCGCAGGTCCACCTGGCGCAGGCTCGCGAAAGTTTCCTTGAGGTCCTGAATCAAAGTTCTTGCCTCCCGAGACTTCACCACAATGTCGTCGATGTAGGCCTCAACGTTTCTCTTGAGCTGCCACCCCAAGGCGATGTGCGTCAGCCGCTGAAAGGTCGCTCCTGCTTTGCGCGGTCCGAACGGCATGCAAGTGTAGCAGTATACCCCGCATGGGATCAGGAAAGTTGTTTTATCCTCATCTTCCACCGCCATCTTGATCTGGTGGTAGCCTGAGAACGCATCCAGGAAACATAGCAGATCACACTCAGCGATGGAGTCGACTATCTGGTCGATGCGCGGCAACGGGAACGGGTCTTGAGGGCAAGCCTTGTTAAGGTTGGTGAAGTCGACACACATGCGCTCCTTCCCTCGTTTCTTCGGCACGACGACCGGGTTCGCCAGCCACTCTGGGTACCGGACTTTGCGAATGACACCCGCTGCCTCCAGCTTGCGGGTTTCCTGAACGATGAAGGACTACTTCTCCATGGACTGCCGCCTTGCCCTCTGCTTGATAGGGCGCACATTGGGGCATACCCTCAGATGATGCTCGATCACTCTTCTCGGAACCCCAGCCAGCTGCTTGGGTTCCTAGGTGAATACTTCCTTGTTCGCCCGCAAAAAGTCCACCAACTTCCTTTCTTGATATGGGGCGAGGTCGGCACCTATAGTAAAGGTGGCGCCAAAGACCCCGTCCGTGTCGACCGGTATCTGCTTTGTCTTGGCTTGACCTTGAGTGAATAGTTGCTTCTTCTTGGTCAGCGCAGCGCCCTTGGTCCTGGGCACGGCCTTGTCGGCTGGGCAAGCTGCCACCGTGGTCCTGAAGGCGAGTTTGAGGGCTGCCAAGCCTTCCTTGGTGTCTCTGGCCACGGTGAGGATGCCTTCGCTTCTTGGCATCTTCATGAGGTTGTAGGCAGGATGGGTAGCTGCCATGAACTGGGCCAGCGCCGGGTACTCGAGGATGGTGTTGTACGGTAAGCCGATGTGTGCGATGTCGAAGTCGATTAGCTCGGTGCGGTAGTTGTCGCACGTGCCGAAGGTCACGGGGAGACGGATCTGCCCCAGGGGGTTGGAGGAGCCGCTGCCGACTCCGGAGAAGGGCTTGCTGGCGCGGAGCCGCTCCAGCGGTACGTGAAGGAGACTAAAAGCCTCCACGGAGAGTACGCTGAGGCCGGCACCACCGTCAATGAGGGTCTTGGTGATGGCTACGCTGCAGATGGTGGGCGTGCAAAGCATCTGGAGCACGCCTGAACCGACGGTGGTGACTAGGTGATCCCCCGAGTCGAAGGTCAGGTCGGCCTTGGGCGCCGCCCAACCCTGGGGAGCCCCTTGTCGCATGGAGACGGTGCTGATCTGGCGAAAGAACATCTTGGTGTGAAGGTACGAGGGCGGCGCCTACAAGCCACCGAGGAGAGCTGTGACGACGGGGGGTGCTGGTCCCTCGAAGCGCGTGATGAAGAGGTCGCGCAGCTCCTCCCAGGAGGCCACAGAAGATTTCGGCAAATGGATGAGCCAGGCGCGCGGCATGCCAGCGAGGGCCATCGGGAGCCAGTTGGCCATGACTTTACCGTCGCCCAGGCCTCCAGGACGGCCTCCTCGTACGCCAGCAGGAAGGCTGCCGGATCCGCCGCACCATCATAACAGGGCGGCATCTCCGGTTTGAACTTGTGCGGGCCACTGTACCCGCTGCAAGGCGGGGGTGAAGTCTCGGAGATCCACGGCGCTGTGGAGGTCGCCCGTCGATCCAGTTGGATAAGCGGCGGCGTCCATGAGAGCCGGTTGGAGCAGCGAGGCCGTCGAGGGGGCAGAGCTTCGGCGCACCCCTACCTGGCGTGCCAAATGTCGGATTTCGGGTTCTGGCAAAACCATCGAGGTTCGAACACTGGAGTGCGCACAAAGATCTCTCCCCCTCTCTAGCTCGCACACATCATGATCTCACGGCCTAGCTCGACGAACCCAAAGAACATGAGACACAAGAGTTTATACTGGTTCGGGCCACCGATGTGGTGTAATACCCTACTCCAGTGTGGTGTGGTGGATTACCTCTTGGGATGAGGATGAACATTTACAAGGGAAGAACAGCCTCCTGAGGTGAGGTGTTCTTGTGCTTTGTGAGTTGATGGTATCTCAGATCAGAATGCCTCCCTACTGTAGTGGCTAGTCCTATATATAGAGGCCCGGGTCCTCTTCCCAAATATCAGGCAGGAAGGGATCCCACAACGGCCAATTTGAAGGGGGCAGCTAGTACAAGCTATCCTGACAAAAGTAGTCTTCGCCTACCAAAGGCTCTGGTGGTGACGCCGTCTTGGGCTCCACGGTGACCTCCATCCTGCTGTCCTGCTGGTCTTGGTCTTGTTGCACCGATATGGAAACCTTTGCCTGATGCCTTGGGACTCCTTGCCTGCGCTTGCCCCTTTAGAACCAAAGAGGAAACAAGGACACCGCACCCTGGCGCCCGCCAGGCGCCCGTCTGGCTCTAGTCGTCATGGCTTGCGTCACACAAACCTCGCGAGGTGTCCCTTTCCTTGATCTCTCTGCCCCTCACGAGCCGGCCTGGTGAGGCCGCCCCTGAGGAGGTCTTGCATCGTCCGCCTCACGAGGGTCTTGAATGTTTGCTGGTGAAGATGGGCCGTACAGGGCCGCTAGTGGAGCCACGTTGTGGGCCGCAGGGAGGCAAGTCTGGGGACCCCCATTCCCAGGACGCCAACACCCCGCTCCTCGTTCTGCTCGGGAACAAGCATGACCTCGCCCTCTGCTTCCCTGTTCCAGATTGACCGCCAAGCTGACATGCATCGAGCCCTGCTTCCCCGTAGGTGCGGCCCCTGTTCGTCTCTAGCAGCGCCTTGCCTCTGCTTCAGTGCGCGCGGCTGTCCCCTTGGAGACCTGCGCCCCCCGTTGCTCATCGTCGGAACCGCGCCAAGCTGCCATCTCCTGCATCCGCGTCAAGTATCCATGTCATCGTCCAGGACCCCGTCGGCCGCCCCCTTTCCGCCTTCTGCATTGCCATGGCCTGCTGTTGCCTCTGTTGGTAACGAGCACCAGCGGCTCGCTCGTCCTGATTGTTGGCGGTGCCTCCCGCAACCTGGGCCGCTGCCTTGCTAGGGTGCCTCTCCTCCAGCGCCCCATGGCCTGGCCTGCTCCAGCTCCTCACCGGCTCAACTCCAGATCCAGCCTCTGGCCATGGTGAGCACCCACTACTATCCCGCACCCCTGAGCGTTGCATATTGTCCTGCGCCACTGTTGTGTCCCAGATTCGGCCCAACATGTTTTTTCCTGGTCTGCAAATTTAGCATTATCCATAGAATGTCAGTTTTATAGAAAAACCCTCACTGTTCATGCATATAAATACTTCACAACCGTGCATCAGATTAAAACAAACTATATATTTAAAATGCATAGAATTTCGTCTAGTTTCACAATATACAACTTTCATCCATGTTAAAAATGTTTAAAATTGTTGTTTGCATTTATTTGCATAAATGACATGCTAAAATGGTTTATTTCATAACTAAATAACCGTAGCTCCGAATTAAATGAACTTTATATGTAAATGGGGTGAAAATGTATAATTTAACATGGTGGCATTACTTTGCATGTTTAACAACTCTAAAATTGTGTATAGGGAGAACACTAGCAAATTCGAAATATGCATATGGGAATTTTCCAAAATTGTTGTTTGTTGTTTTTGACCTGATTTAAATTGCCTAAATGTGTAGTTTACTTATGCTTCACCTCCTACCATGTTAATCAACATTTAAAGTTGATGAGTAGCATAAACTAGAGTGAACTACATAATTGAAATGTGGGGTTTCATCGATATGCAACTCGTTGCATATTGAGCTCCACTTTAGTTATAGTATTGTTTGTTGCACTTTGCCATGTCATCACTCATTAAACTGAACATGCATCATACTTGATTGTGCATCAGGACATGATTATTCTTGTTAGTTTACCATGTCATTTGCTTCTTTCCGGTGTTGCTTCTTCTTGATAGTTCCGGTAATGTTGTGATTGTGAGGATTCGTTCAGCTACGCCTGTTCGTCTACTTCATGGACTCGGTCTTCTTCCTAGCAGGATTTTAGGCAAGATGATCATTACCTTTGATACCACTACTATATTTGCTTGCTAGTTGTCTCAATGTTATCGCCATGTCACGCTACCTACCACTTGTTTATCAAGCCTCCCAAATTTCCATGATAAGCCTCTAACCATTGCACCATCCCAGCAAACCGTTGTTTGGCTAAGATACTGCTTTGCTCAGCCCCTCTTATAGCGTTGCTAGTTGCAGGTGCAGTGCAGGTTGTTCCCTGTTGGGACATGGACATCATGGGATATCACAATATCTCTTATTTAATTAATGCATCTATATACTTGGTACTGGGTGGAAGGCTCGGTCTTTTGCCTGGTGTTTTGCTCCACTCTTGCTGCCCTAGTTTCCGTCATACCGGTGATATGTTCATTGATTTGCATTCCTAACACAGTCAGGTATTATGGGTCCCCCTTGACAGTTTTCTTAGAATAAAACTCTTCCCGCAAGGCCCAAATTTGGTTTTACCATTTGCCTAATAACAACTAAAACTTGCATATGGACTTTTCGGACCCCGAGGATAATTAATCAACAACCTGAGCCATTGCTCCTCATGAGTGTTGGTCCAAAATAGAGCACCTTGCGGCGCCCCCTTGGCAACTTGGGTCTTAGCGACCATAAGCTTAGCTCATCCGATCATGGCCTGAGACGAGATACGCGCGGCTCCTATTAGGGTGTCGGCACATCGGGAGGTCTTGCTAGGTTTGTTTTATGATTGTCGAAATGTCTCGTGCACTAGGATTTCGATCTTGATCGGGTTGTCCTGAGATGGAGATTTACCTCTGCGGATCGTGAGAGTTTTTGATGGACTAAGTTGGGACACCCCTGAAGGGTTAAATATTTTTGGAAGTTGTGCTCGCGGTTATGTGGCACATAGGAAATTTATAATATCCGGTTGTAGAGAACTTGACACTATACCCGAAATAAAATACACCAACCGTGTGCGTAACGGGGACCGTCTCTTTTCGATGGAGTTCGAGAAGCGAACACGGTGGGGTTATGTTAGACTCGTAAGTAGTTCAGGATCACTTCTTGATCATTACTAGTTTGCGACCATTATGAGTAGTTTCTCTTCTTATTCTCATACTCGTATGTTACCCACCATACAATGCTTAGTGCTTGCTGCAACCTCGCCACTTATCCATTCCATACCCATTAAGCTTTGCTAGTCTTGATACCCATGTGTCGCGGGATTTCCGTGGCCACCTATGGCACCGTGTGGCCCCTTGTTGGTTCGGCAGGGGGACGGCGCGTTGCACAAAGAGCAGACCAGCGCACGGCAGTGCGTCGGGGAGCACACAAGCGATTTACCTAGGTTTGGGCCATCGCGAGGCGTAAGAACCTACTCTTGCTTTAGTGGATTAATGGAAGAATGAATGCGGTGGTGCATAGTACACGGTCCCGGCAAGGTTTGCCTCGTGGGCGCAGCGACTACGTGCGTGTGGTGGCTTGGGGTTGTCAACTATCCAACCTTCTAATCCCTCCTACGAGTGCCATGGGCCTCCTTGTCGGTGTCAAAACCGGTGGATCTCGGGTAGGGGGTCCCGAACTGTGCGTCAAAGGCGGATGGTAACAGGAGGCAGGGGACACGATGTTTTACCCAGGTTTGGGCCCTCTTGATGGAGGTAAAACCCTATGTCCTGCTTGATTTATTCTTGATGATATAGGTATTACAAGAGTTAATCTACCACGAGATCAGAGAGGCTAAACCCTAGAAGCTAGCCTATGGTATGATTGTATGTTGTCCTACAGACTAAAACCCTCCGGTTTATCTAGACACCGGAGAGGGTTAGGGTTACACAAGGTTGGTTACAAAGGAGGAGATATCCATATCCGTACTTCCTAGCTTGCCTTCCACGCCAAGTAGAGTCCCATCCGGACACGAGACGAAGTCTTCAATCTTGTATCTTCATAGTCCAACAGTCCGGCCAAAGGATATAGTCCGGCTGTCCGGAGACCCCCTAATCCAGGACTCCCTCAGTAGCCCCTGAACCAGGCTTCAATGACGTCGAGTCCGGCACGCAGTATTGTCTTCGGCATTGCAAGGCGGGTTCCTCCTCCGAATACACCCCGGAAGAATTTCAATACAAGGATAGTGTCCGACTCTGCAAAATAAGTTCCACATACCACCGTAGAGAGAATAATATTTCCACAAATCTAATCTGCTGACACGTTTCGGCAACATGACGTTATGTCATGGCCCGGTGATTATTCGAAGTGTTTCCTTTAACTAACTCTGCACATAACGCGAGGCAGTTTCCTGACACGTCTTGTCAAAGCAGGGATCGTGTCCTATTACGGGATTCACATCAATACGGGCGTGGGTAACCCAACCGCGCCATCGATTACGGCGCTTGGAGAATAAGCAAGTTTTACCAGGCTAGTGGGGGGGCATGGCTTCGGCCGCCCTTATAAAGGGATAAGGTTTAACCTTTTTCTACCCACGCCTTCTTCCTCCTTGCCTATCCGTTCTTGCGCACTCAAGCTCCAACGCCCAAGTCCACATCCTTCCCCTCAACCTTCTCCAATCATGTCCGGAGTGGGAGGCAAATGGATGGCTTCCTCCGTTATGGAGGGACACATTAAGAAGCTGCGCGGAGCCGGATACTTGAACACGAATATCGCGCATCGGCTGCCCGCTGCGGGGCAGATCGTTCCTACCCCTGAACCTCATGAGAGGGTAGTCTTCCTCCACCAATTCCTCCGTGGATTGGGGTTTCCCCTCCATCCATTCGTCCGTGGTCTCATGTTGTACTACAGGCTGGACTTCCATGATCTGGCCCCGAACTTCGTCCTCAACATTTCGGTGTTCATCGTCGTGTGTGAGGCTTTCCTCCGCATCCGGCCCCACTTCGACCTGTGGTTAAAGACCTTCAATATCAAGCCAAAGGTGATGGGCGGCCAACAAGCAGGATGTGGCAGAGCCATGGTGGGCAAGATGCCCAACGTTATATGGCTTGAAGGCTCCTTCATGGAGACCATAAAGGGGTGGCAATCGGCGTGGTTCTACATCACCGAGCCACGCGACGCCAAATGGGTGGCTGCCCCCAAGTTTCGATCCGGAATCCCCATGCGGCTCACCTCCTGGAAAGAGAAGGGCCTGTCCTAGGGTTCATCAGTAGAGCTGGACGGACTCCAGAAATGTATCCGGAATATGGCCGGCAAGAAGCTCAAGCTTGTCAATATAGTCCAGGTCATGCTCATCCGTCGGATCCTCCCGTGCCAACAACGGGACTTCAACTTGTGGGAGTTCGACCCGGCCCAGCACCAGACTCTGAGCGAGCTCTCCGACACGACACACAAGGACGTCTGGAAGGTGCTGTTCAAGGGCGCCGAGATCCCTCCCTCCCTCACCGAGGACCACGGGCTAAGCGCGAAGCGCCAAGCACATTCGGTGAGTTCTATACATCTGGTAGGATATTTATTTCCCCTAGCTTAACCATGTGCGGGGTCTGAGCTCCATGCCTTTGACAGGACTGGGTGGAGACGTCGGGGTAGATTAATTGTCCGGCCCCTCTGCCCGAAGACACTGCGGACGCTCTCCTGACGGAGATGCTGACTCCGGCTCCTTACAAGGTGCCGGAGAAGACCAAGAAGGCCAAGGGAACCCGAAAGAGTTCCCGACGCCAGGCGTTATCGGACTTATCATCCGATAACTCTGCGACGCACTCCTCCCCCGAAGACGAGGAGGAAGATGAAGATGCTCCCCCTCCAGTCGGGGGAGACAAGAAAAGGAAGGCCGCCCCAACGGGGGGGGGGGGGGGGGCGAAGGGTCCAAGAAGGGAAGGACTCTCCTTCCGGACAGTTCCACCACCGCCGCCGAAGGCGAAGACGAGTGGCTGCCCAGAGCCAAGCCCCTGGCGAAGTCGTAAGTATTTGGATACCAGAGTAGCTCATCATTCCTTTGTCGCACTGCTTCTCCTAACGCCGAATCGTGATTATGCAGACCGCCCCGAGCCCGTATCGACGTATCCTCGTCGGACGGCTCCCTGGACTCATCGGATATGGATAGCGACCCACTTCCGACCGCCACCTCCCCTTGCCCTACGGACAACGCCGAGGTGTTGTCTCAAGAGGCACCGGGTCGAGGGGAGACGGTTCCGGAGGCGCCTCAAGGTGACCTTCTGGACTCCGGGAGCAGAGGGAACATGGCCCCCGAGGGCTCCGAGTTCGGCCCTCAGCCGAACATCGCGCCGGAACCTCCAGTGGTTCCGGACTCGGGCAGGCGGCCTCCTTCCAAGAGGGGCAAGACGCCTGTGCCGGTGACCTCTGTCCATCCAGAGGCACCGAACAATCTGCTGGGAGCGCTTCGCAGCGCTTCCATCGACGAGGCGCACCGCACTATTATGAGTGCGGTGGTCCAGAAGGTTCAGTGTTTGAAATATGGGAAAAATATTACTGCATAGACAGTAGCCCCTGATGCTCTATTCGGTGTTCACAAAGAAAAGCCAAACAGAGGATCAAACACTATCGCAGGAGTCTAATATAAGTATGTCTATATGCGTATGCAGGCTTCGCTGATGGCCTCTGCCGCACTGACTGCAAAGGTCTCCGCACTGAAGAAGGACCTCAAAGGGTCCACGAAAGAGCTCGGCCTTGCCAAGAGGTGGCTCGAGGAGAACAAAGGTAAGTAGTACCTAGTCTATGGACATATATATGAAAGGAACGCGATTGCAAAACGACAAGATCATCATGAATTTGCCAGGGGCCACGACCAAGGTGGCGACCCTGAAGCAAGCGCTATCCAAGGCCGAAAACAAAGCGGCCAAGGAGCGCACCAAGCGGGAAAGGCAGGAGGCTCGGGTGGGCGAGGTGCAGCAAGAGCTCCACGCTCTCGTGACAAAGCATGAGGCGTTGGAGCTTGACTTGAAGACGCGAGAGTCCGAGCTTGCCGCGGCCCTCGAGAGCGCAAAGAATGCCAAGGCCGAAGCCCAAAAGGCCCTCCAGGAGATTGATGCGCTGAAGAAGATAGCGGCGGGTAAGGCATTCTATATGCAAAGCAAGCATGTGAAAGTAAATTACCTGTTACTTACCCGAATCCGGAGCTCTCAAGGAGCATTCGCAGATTTTCCCCGCAGTGTATCGGATGCCGCATAGTTTTACCAGGTCGAGGAGGGAAGCTCAACGGAGAAGCTGTTCTGGTCTCAGTATACTGGGACCGAACACCCGATGCCTCTGAGCGACCAGCTGAAGCAACTGGTCGAGCTGCACAAGGCAGCCGAACAGGCCATGCAGGGCTTTATAGTCCAGATGTGGCCTGGCGACGCCCTTCCCAGCAGCTACTTCGGCCTAGTGAGGCGGCTTGTGGATGCCTGCCCACGGCTGGAAGTCATCAAGCGGTCTGTCTGCATCGAAGGTGCACGCCGGGCTTTCGCCCGTGTGAAGGTGCAATGGGCCAAGCTGGACGCCGTGAAGCTGATTAAGGAAGGGCCGCCGGAGGGCAAGGAGCATCGCCACCCTGAGATGTATTGTGCGGGTATCCTGAAGGGTGCTCGTCTCGTAGCGGACGAGTGTGCGAAAGATATAATATTTGAGGGAACTCGCTCGTGTAATCCTGTAGTTATGAAAACTTGTTCATATGCGCTATGCAACGCTTGTTTGAATTTAAAATATTACCTTCTGTTCGGTTGTTTATCAAATCTGAGAGATGGCTAGTCGTCGGCTTCTGCCCCCACGCCACGAGTGCTGGGGTGTTCGGGATAAACCTGAGCACTCTTGTTCCCATTTTTGGGTCCTTCGAGGGAGGTGCTCAGCACAACGAACAAGGCAATCGGACTATAATGCATTATCAGTCTCACTTAGCCATATAATTCTATAATTTTAAATTTCGGCGAAGCCCTAATGTTTGGAAGGCCGAACTCGAGGCGCGATACACGCCTTAAGCCGGACAGGGCCGACTCCTCGCTCTAAGCGGCATAAGTCTTTAAGGACTCGAAAACCTCTCGAACAGCGACCAGTCTCTCGCCTTATCAAGACAGTCAGTTTTAGCTTTCTCTACTAAGGTGCTTAGCCCAGCGGAACCGGGGCACAATCGCAGTATTTCTCCCAGTGCTACCTTAGCCGATATAGAGGAACGTAAGGTACCAAAACATGGGAGCCAGGCAAACCCAACTATTGACCCAAGACATGATTCGGAGCTGATGCATATAATGCTATAAGTTTGGGGTGCCGCACTGTTGAAAGTGTCCGGACTTCTCATGCCGTATTGTGGGGTATGCTTAAGCCCCTAGCGTATTGGCCGTACCAAAGTGTACGGGTGCTGGATGTCATGAATGAACATATATATATATATAAAGAAGAATGCAATAATAGTCTTAATGCTATGCATTGTTTATTCAAAAAGGTGCGTTAAAGCAGAATGATGCATGCAGTGCAATAAGCAAAAAGTAGGACTATGTCCCCTCCAAGGGCGAGCTGAAGAATAGTATTAAGGCAAGTATTACACTCGTTATCGCAATCCACCTGGGAGTTCCGTGGTGTGACGTAGCTTTCTGCCTTCTTGGTTGTTGCATCATATGTTCGGCAATCATGCTGCCGGACCGGGTTTCCAGAGATTAAAGTCCTGAAAAGAAAAAAATTAACAAAATGGGAAGCCCCTGGTGCGGTTTAAGCCGCGTCTTGGGGCGTGCCGTAGTCATGCCCCCTCCCCGCCTGTGCCCATGGTATTTTTAATGCGTAATTATGTACGCGTGGCACGAATTTCGCCATTTGGCTTGGGCCGGGGTGGGGGCCGCATTGCTATGCGAGCTCAGAACGTGCCAGGCGGTCCTGTTGCTGATTACTCCGGGCGCGCTTGAAGGTGTTTGGGTCCTTAAATGCCGAACTAGTGGATTGCCTTAAGAGGCTGCTTTGCGCTTCCACTGCGAGGGCCGCAGTGTGCTCCTCCGTTCGAAGAGAGTGCTCTGTGTGTCCGTTAACTATAATGACCCCCTGAGGTCTTGGCATCTTGAGCTTGAGGTATGCATAATGCGGTACCGCATTGAATCTCGCAAATGCGGTTCGCCCGAGCAGTGCATGATAACCACTGCGGAACGGGACTATATCGAAGATTAACTCTTCGCTTCGGAAGTTATCCGGGGATCCGAAGACCACTTCCAGTGTGACTGAGCCTGTGCAATGGGCCTCTACACCTGGTATGACGCCTTTAAAGGGCGTTTTTGCGGGTTTGATCCTTGAGGGGTCTATACCCATTTTGCGCACTGTGTCCTGGTAAAGCAGGT
This sequence comes from Triticum urartu, assembly GCF_056163025.1. NCBI lineage: Eukaryota > Viridiplantae > Streptophyta > Magnoliopsida > Poales > Poaceae > Triticum > Triticum urartu. Next base: position 302,101,502 of record NC_141876.1, read on the forward strand.
TCAGGCTGCTGCCGCCATCCATAAGGACTCGAGTGAGGTGAAATCCATCAATGATTGGGTCTAGGACCAGTGCAGCGAATCCGCCATGACGGATACTAGTGGGGTGGTCCCTGCGATGGAAGGTGATCGGACAGGAGGACCATGGGTTGAACTTTGGGGCGACTGGCTCCAACGCATATACGTCCCTGAGCGCACGCTTCCGCTCCCTCTTGGGGATGTGGGTTGCATATATCATGTTCACCGTCCGCACTTGTGGGGGGGACCTCTTCTATCCTCCGGTGTTCGGCTGCCGGGCTCTTCCTCGTCATCGCTATGTGGCCCCTTATCTTTGTTTCGGCATTTAACTTGCCGGCCTGCTTGAATACCCAACAATCCCTATTGGTGTGGTTGGCTGGCTTGTCGGGGTGCCGTGTATTTGACACGAGCGATCGAGTATGCGGTCCAAACTGGACGGGCCCAGAGTGCTTCTTTTTAATGGCTTTTTCCGCTGACCGGGTTTAGAGACTTTGAATCCGGCATTGACTGTCGTATCCTCGGCATTGTCGCTGTTAATGCGGCGCTTATGTTTGTTGCGACGTGACCTGCCATTGCCATCCTTGGTATCCGAAGTACCACGGTTCTTTGATATGTTATTACTGCGAGCCAGCCAGCTGTCTTCTCCCGCACAAAAGTGGGTCATGAGTGTCGTGAGGGCTGCCATAGATTTCGGCTTTTCCTGACCAAGGTGTTGGGCTAGCCACTCGTCGCGGATGTTGTATTTAAAAGCTGCTAGGGCCTCTGCATCCAGACAGTCGACGATTTGATTTTTCTTAGTTAGGAACCGTGTCCAGAATTACCTGGCCGATTCCTCTGGCTGTTGAATTATGTGGCTCAAGTCATCGTCATCTGGTGGTCGCACATAGGTGCCCTGGAAGTTGTCGAGGAATGCGGCTTGCAGGTCCTCCCAACAACCTATGGATTCTGCTGGCAAGCTGTTGAGCCAATGCCGGGCTGGTCCTTTAAGCTTGAGTGGGAGGTATTTGATGGCGTGTAGATCGTCACCACGGGCCATGTGGATATGAAGGAGATAGTCCTCGATCCATACCGCGGGATCTGTCGTACCATCATATGATTCGATATTCACGGGTTTGAAACCCTCTGGGATTTGATGATCCATTACTTCATCTGTGAAGCATAACGGGTGTGTGGCGCCTCTGTACTGGACTATATCACGACGCAGCTCGAATGAGTTTTATCTGTTGTGTTCGGCCCGGCCGGATTTACTTTTGCTGTATCCGGCGTGACGGTTATCGTCTCGTGTCGTGGGGCACCCACGTGGCCCGTAGATCGATCTTGTTTTCCTTGCTTTGTCCTCCAATATATCTCGTAGGTCTAGCGCGTTTCCCTGAGCCTTGGTATTTTTTGAGTGGCACCGGGGTGTGGCTTGAGTTGTGGGCCGAGAGGCCTCTCTGTCGCGTCCACGAGGTGACCGGTCAGCCACGTCATACGCTTCCTCCTCTAGTCGGGGTAGCAACCTGCATTTTGGGTAACTCTTGGAGGGGCATTCGAGTTTGTATTCCTCGGCCACGAGGACTTCAGTCCATCTTTCAGCTAGCAGATCTTGATCAGCTTGAAGCTGCTGCTGTTTTTTCTTAAGGCTATTTGTCGTGGCTATAAGCCGGCGCTTGAAGCGCTCTTGTTTGACGGGATCCTCTGGCACAACGAATTCGTCATCGTCGAGGCTTGCCTCGTCTTTGGAGGGGGCATGTAATTATCATCCTCCGCCTCTCCATCTGCCGCTCTCTCTGGAGGGCTGGCCTCTCCATCCTCCTGTCCTAGATCGTGCTGGAGGGGATTGTTGCCCTCTTCGGCACTATCCGGAGTGTTATTATCTCCTGTGTCGGTATCACCACTTTTGCTTTGGCGGGACTTAGAGCGGTGCCGCTGACGTCGGTGCTTGGGTTGCTTCTTGGAGGGGTCATCCTCCGTTGTCTCATCGCCATTGCCTTCTTTGGGTGTGTCCACCATGTATATATCGTATGATGAGGTGGCTGTCCAGTGCCCTGTGGGCAGTGGTTCCTCTTCGTCTCCCGCATCATCGTCCATACCGTCGATGTCTTCGGAGTCGAAGTAGAGCATGTCGGTTAAGTCGTCGACAGTGGCTACTAAGTGGGTGGTGGGTGGGCAGCGAATTTCTTCGTCATCCGCATCCCAATCCTGCCGGACATAGTTCGGCCAGGATCCTCCTGACAAGGAGAGAGACCTTAATGAGTTCAGTATGTCGCCAAAGGGCGAGTGCTGAAAAATATCCGCAGAGGTAAACTCCATGATCGGCGCCCAATCGGATTCGCTAGGAACGGGCGCAGGCGGTTCGGAGTCCGTGGCCGGAGAAGGATCCGGCAGTCTGACAACACGGCTCTCGTGCAGGGTAAGGTCGATGTTCGGCTCGATCGCCGCTGAGGGTAAGGCCTCCGTGGTGGGGTCCATCCACCCGTCCATGGACGGCGCAACTGGCTCCTAACTGAGGGTCGGAGCGGCTGCCGGTGCGATCTCCTGAACACTGTCTGACGGTAGAGCTAAATCATACTCATCGTGACCGTGTGACGCACAAGGCAGAGGCTCGAATCCATCGAAGATCAAGTCTCCGCGGATATCGGCCGTGTAGTTTAAGCTTCCAAACCTGACCTGGTGGCTAGGGGCGTAACTTTCGATCTACTCCAGATGGCCAAGCGAGTTGGCCCGTAGTGCGAAGCACCGAACACAAAGATCTGTCCGAGGAGAAAAGTCTCACCCTGGACTGCATCGCTATCGATGATCGTAGGAGCCATCAAGCCTAACAGCGACGACACAGAGGAACTCTCAATGAAAGCACTAATGTCGGTGTCAAAACCGGCGGATCTCGGGTAGGGGGTCCCGAACTGTGCATCAAATGCGGATGGTAACAGGAGGCATGGGACATGATGTTTTACACAGGTTCGGGCCCTCTTGATGGAGGTAAAACCTACGTCCTGCTTGATTTATTCTTGATGATATGTGTATTACAAGAGTTGATCTACCATGAGATCGGAGAGGCTAAACCCTAGAAGCTAGCCTATGGTATGATTGTATGTTATCCTACGGACTAAAACCCTCCGGTTTATATAGACACCGGAGAGGGTTAGTGTTACACAAGGTCGGTTACAGAGGAGGAGATATCCATATCCGTACTTCCTAGCTTGCCTTCCACGCCAAGTAGAGTCCCATCCGGACACGAGACGAAGTCTTCAATCTTGTATCTTCATAGTCCAACAGTCCGGCCAAAGGATATAGTTCGGCCAAAGGATATAGTCCGGCTGTCCGGAGACCCCCTAATCCAGGACTCCCTCACTCCTTTTATAGATTAATTGGTTACCACACTGGCAAAGTGGTCATTATCCACTGAAATGATAGCGAACAGTGCTATCATACCTAACTCTGTGGGCTGATAGGGTGCATTGAATGCACCGATGAGTGTCACATCACTGGTTGTCTGGCAAGGCCTGCCAGGCTATCTCGCCAGCTTCGCACCTGTTCTCCTGACACGTCGCAGGACGAGTGTCATCTGTAGGCTTCTCTCGTAGGAAATGGCTGCCATGTGGTGAACGGCTGCCACTTAATCATCTTGCGGCTTGACACCGCACTGATTGACGACGTGGGTCGTGCCTAAGTGGTTGGTGGGGTGGTTCCGCCCCCGTGAGCCCCGGCAGGCTCTGCTGGGGAGCCTCGGTTGCTTGCTTCTGGTGGTGGCCTTGCCCCTTGTCGGGCTCGCCTTCCCGGCAAGGGAGGCCCTTCTCTTGCCAATATCTTGCTCCTTAGGCTCGATCTTGGTCCCTCTGAGCTGCATGTTGGTTATTCAAATCTCTTGGTTCTTCAATCTCTGACTTAAGCTGGTGCTTCAATCTTGATCTTGCGCATGTGCATAGTTGGTCAACAGACCCAGGGTTTGTTGCACCGACAGAAGCCCCCGGGCCTGCCCCGAACATGCTGTTGAGCGTCGTCGGGGTAGGGCCTAATAAGTGCACATACAAGGTTGTTGAAGGGGTTGGCCCCTTAAGTTTTCCGTTGCTGCTTCATCAGCCTTGATTCTGGGCCAGTTTCCGGTTTCCCCGCGTGCGGCATAAGGCCAATAGTGGTAGGGCCGCTCTAGTAATGGCCCGTGGATGACTTTAACACATGGGGTAGAAACTACCAATTTACTCTTCCCACAGCGTGCCCTTATCCTTAGCCACGTATGCAGCATGCATCATGCAGCGTAGGTAACGGAGGCACGTGGCGTGAGAGAGCACCTTTGGTAAGGGCCCACCCGTCTTGAATTGGTGGAGGAGGGCGGTGGTCATCCATGGATGGAGCAGCTGCCCCTCCTCGCTTGGCCTATAAAAGGGAGGAGCGGAGGAGGGCAGAGTCATCCATCTCTGTGGTTCTCCTCTCCTCATCTTCTGTTTCCGCTGGTCATGCTTGAGAAGGAAGCCTGGGGCCAGCCCCCGGGCTATTGCTCGGAGCATTCGTCGCCTCACACCAGTGCTGACGCTTGGGGAGTGAGCCTGGTCCTTGGCGTGGGGAATATTCTGGTCTCTTTGATGCTTGTCCGGGAGGTGGGGCTGGAGATCATTGGTAATCCCAGCATCGCCCCTCCCGGAGGTCATGGATCTGTCATCGACGAAAGGCGCGCCTTCCTGCCCGCCAAGGTGGGGCGCGGCATAGCTTGTGCCTCCTGGCCGTTCCGGTTGCTTGTTGTTTCTTTGCTGGAGGCGCCGGACCGGAGTCTTGGCACTTCCTGGGAGCAGCAATGGTGAGGAGAAAGCGAGGGAAGACGAAGAAGGCGGGTGGCAGGGGGTCAGGTTGGAGTACGATGGTGTAGATGCCTTCATCTCCGACCGTTGACCTGCCGCCTCATCTTTCCTCTCTTCCCCTCCCTCTCCGGCACCGTCATCACCAGCGTCTTCGGGCGATAGTCGGGGAGGGATGTTCTCTTGGTGCCTTCTCCTCACCTCCAATAGTCTTCTGGCTGAGCTTTGGTAGATCACTCCAGCGGCGCTCAAGCCAGGGCTTCTTGCTGGCTCTGGAGGTGGCGACCAGATGGCGTCGTCTCGTCCCCCGCGCTCCTCATGCATGTATATGTCCATGCAGAGGTGGAGTGCCTCTTTATTGTAATTAAACGAGTTTTCCCCGGCAGGATATCTTACCGGCACCCATTTTATCTGCCGTAGAACCATGTCTGTCGGGGAACAGACTGAGGCACCGCCCCCCGCCCACTCCCTTTTCACCAAGGGCCCCTACGACCATCCAGGCTGAAGCAGCGTTCGAGCCAAGGATGGGAGCACCCTAGTTCCAAGAGAGCGGCGAGGTTTCTCTATGCACAAGTTATAGCTTACAGAACACCAATGGACAAGAGGTAAACTTATCTGTTTGGCTTGCCCGGGATCACTATCGTGCAATCTTCTTGTCCCTTGTCAGAGTCAAGTTCACGGTAGGAACATGCAACTCCATGTAGATGAGAATGAATGCAGGATGCAATCCTATCTATATGCATATGCAAATGCTCATGAAATGCTTCTGCAGCGATCTGGGTGTGCTCGTGCATGCATGCAATCTCGATCGAGGGCCCCCCACAACGCTTCTTTATTTTATCTTGCACGGGGTCATTGCCCCGGCTTTGTACAAGGGGTTACATGCAACTGAGGCAAGGCCTATACAAAAGGGTGGCTATCGGGATGTGCCCGGCAGCCTCGCACCTTACGGGTAGTACTTACAGAGATGTTCAATATTCCATGAGTTCTGCAACTGTGTGCCATCCCCGGTCTCTAGACGGACTGCGCCAGGTCTGGTGACTCGTACCACCCGAAAGGGCCTTCCCACTTTGGTGATAACTTGTTTGTACCTTTGGTGGACTGAACGCGCCTAAGGACAAGGTCACCTTCCTCAAAACACCGGGCATGAACCCTGCGGCTATGATAGCGACGCAGGGCTTGATGGTAGCGTGCAGCACGCGTAGCAGCCCGGAGACGGTTCTCCTCAAGTAGCACAGTGTCGTCACGCCGGTGCTGATCTTGCGCTACTTCATCGTAGGCAAGCACTCGAGGGGACCCGTAAATGAGTTCCATGGGGATAATTGCTTCTGCCCCGTAGACCAGGGAGAAGGGAGTCTGCCCGGTAGCTCGGTTAGGTGTCGTTCTAAGGGACCAGAGAACTACTGGCAGCTCCTCAATCCACCGCATGTCGTGCTTCTGCAGCGTATCGAAAGTTCTTATCTTGAGCCCACAAAGCACTTCAGCATTCGCCCTCTCAGCTTGTCCATTGCTTCGGGGGTGTGCCACAGAAGCAAATGAGATTTTGCATCCGAGGGTATGAACATATTGCATGAAGGCGTGGCTCGTGAACTGGGTGTCGTTGTCTATGATGATCCTTGCCGGAAATCCGAAACGACACACCAATTCTTTCAAGAACTTGATAGCTGACTGAGCAGTCACCTTTCTCACAGCAGTCACTTTCGGCCACTTTGTAAACTTGTCGATGGCAATGAACAAGAATTCAAAGCCCCGGATCTCTTGGGGGGAGGGGTCGAGGATATCGAGCCCCCAGACTGAAAATGGCCATGATAGAGGGATTGTCTGGAGGGCTTGGGCAGGCAGGTGTGTTTTCTTGGAATGGAACTGGCAGGCTTCACATTTCTTGACGAGCTCAACTGCATCTTGGAGGGCTGTGGGCCAATAGAATCCTTGCCAGAGTGCTTTCCCAACTAATGCCCTTGATCCAATGCGTGAGCCACACATTCCTCTGTGAATCTCAGTCAGTAGTTCCTTTCCATCCTCCTGACAAACACACTTCAATTTCACACCATTGGGCCTCCTTCTGTACAGAGTGTCATTGACAAACTGATACATACTGGCCCTCCGGGCTACTCTTTCAGCTTCATCCTGATTGCCACGGAGTTCTCCGGTTTGGAGGAAGTGGACAATGTGCCTTGCTCAAGTTGGAGCCTGAGGCTCGACAACGAGGACTAGCGGCACCTCCTCTGCTGCGGGAGCATCAGCCTCGTACGCGGGGTCCATAGGCCCGGTTGGAGGGGGGTCCGGCAGGCTGTGAAGAGTTGTTTCTGGCAGGGTCTCTGCCGGGAGTGGATGGCTCTGCCGGGATAGGCTTACCGTAGTCCAACTTTCTCCTCTTCCGGGCCATTGTGGCTGGTGATACGAAGGGTTGAGAGAGATGGAGAACAAAAGTTCCTGGTTCCACAGGAAGCTTCTATGCAGCACACTTTGACAAGTGATCAGCTATGTTGTTTTCCGCACGGGGTATGTGCTCTGTTTGCAACCCGTCAAAGTGCTCCTCCAATCTCCTTACTTCCTCAACATATGCTTCCATCAATGGGCTTTGGTAATCCTTGTTGACTTTTCTCACCATGAATTGTGAATCTCCTCGAATGATCAGCTTCTTAATTCCCAATTCTGCTGCACTCCTGAGCCCGGCAAGGAGCCCTTCATACTCGGTTGTATTTTTGGTGGCTTCTTCTCGGGCAAAGTGCATCTGGACAACGTACTTCAAGTGCTCCCTAGAGGGGGGAACAAGAAGCACGCCAGCCGCTGCACCTTGTAGGGAAAAAGCATCATCAAAATACATAATCCATCTTGGGGTGATTCCTTGCCGGGGAGAGCTGTCTCTGTCCTTTCCTCGTCAGGGGTTGGCGTCTGATACGTCTCCAATGTATCTATAATTTTTGATTGTTCCATACTATTATATTATCCACCTTGGATGTTTTATATGCATTTATATGCTATTTTATATGATTTTTGGAACTAACCTATTAACCTAGAGCACAGTGTCAGTTTCTGTTTTTTCCTTGTTTTTGAGTTTTACAGAAAAGCGGAGTCCAATTGACGTGCCAATTTTTGATATTTTTTATGGACCAAAAGAAGCCCCCAGAGTAAAAGAGTTGGGCCAGAAGAGTCCCGAGCCATCCATGAGGGTGGAGGGCACGCCCTACCCCCCTAGGCGCGTCCCCCTATCTCGTGGACGACTCGGAGACCCCCCCCCCTAGCGTGAGACCGACGCCAAAAATTCCTATAAATATAGAAACCCCCGAAAAGAAACCTAGATTGGGAGTTCCGCCGCCGCAAGCCTCTATAGCCACCAAAAACCAATCGGGACCCTGTTTTGGCACCCTGCCGGAGGGGGGATCCATCACTGGTGGCCATCTTCATCATCCCGGCGCTCTCCATGACGAGGAGGGAGTAGTTCACCCTCGGGGCTGAGGGTATGTACCAGTAGCTATGTGTTTGATCTCTCTCTCTCTCATGTTCTTGATACGGCATGATCTTGATGTACCGTGTGCTTTGCTATTATAGTTGGATCTTATGATATTTCTCCCCCTCTATCTCCTTGTGATGAATTGAGTTTTCCCTTTGAAGTTATCTTATCAGATTGAGTCTTGAAGGATTTGAGAACACTTGATGTATGTCTTGCATGTGCTTATCTGTGGTGACAATGGGATATCCACGTGATCCACTTGATGTATGTTTTGGTGATCAACTTGCGAGTTATGTGACCTTGTGAACTTATGCATAGGGCTTGGCACACGTTTTCGTCTTGATTGTCCGGTAGAAACTTTGGGGCACTCTTTGAAGTTCTTTGTGCTGGTTGAATAGATGAATCTGAGATTGTGTGATGCATATCATATAATCATACCCACGAATACTTGAGGTGACATTGGAGTATCTAGGTGACATTAGGGTTTTGGTTGATTTGTGTCTTAAGGTGTTATTTTACTACAAACTTATAGGAATAGCCCAACGAATTGATCGGAAAGAATATCTTTGAGGTGGTTTCGTACCCTACAATAATCTCTTCGTTTGTTCTCCCCTATTAGTGACTTTGGAGTGACTCTTTGTTGCATGTTGAGGGATTGTTATATGATCCAATTATGTTATTATTGTTTAGAGAACTTGCACTAGTGAAAGTATGAACCCTAGGCCTTGTTTCAACGCATTGCAATACCGTTTTCGCCCACTTTTATCATTAGTTACCTTGCTGTTTTTATATTTTCATATTACAAAAACCTATATCTACCATCCATATTGCACGTGTATCACCATCTCTTCGCCGAACTAGTGCACCTATACAATTTACCATTGTATTGGTTGTGTTGGGGACATAAGAGACTCTTTGTTATTTGGTTGCAGGGTTGTTTGAGAGATACCATATTCATCCTATGCCTCCCACGGATTGATAAACCTTAGGTCATCCACTTGAGGGAAATTTGCTACTGTCCTACAAACCACTGCACTTGGAGGCCCAACAACGTCTACAAGAAGAAGGTTGTGTAGTAGACATCAGCGTCCATTCTGCAATAAACTCTGCCAAAGCCCTGCCCTAAATAGTTGTAGTGCTCTCAAACTTCAAACCGAAGCTGGATAACTCCAAAGCCCATTCCCCTATTCTGCTAGTTGCCTCAGGGTTTCGGAGTATCCTTTGCGGCGGGAAACGAGTGACAACCGTGATCTCATGGGCTTGGAAGTAGTGGTGCAGTTTCCTTGAGGCCATAATGAGACCAAAGATCAACTTTTCTACGCCAGAGTACCTCGATCTAGCCCCCTGTAACAAGGAGCTGACAAAGTACACTAGGCGTTGGACCACTTTCTTCCTTGCTGCATCCTTGGGGTTGCTCTCGTTGTCGTGCTCATTGTTGTCCTGATCCTTTTCTGACTCTGCCGTGATCTGGCCACTTTCTGCCTCATCCACCTCTCGATGTGCTACCAAGGCTGCACTGACCACCTGGTTGGATGCCACCAAGTAAAGCAATAATGGCTCTTGGGGTTTAGGTGCAACCAAGGTAGGCACAAACGATAGGTAGGCTTTCAATTCCTGCAAAGTTGTATCTGCTTCCGGGGTCCACTTCATAGGCCCCGCCTTCTTCAAAACCTTGAAGAACGGCAGGGCATGCTCAGCAAACTTGGAGATGAATCTGCTCAGCGTGGCAATGCATCCCGTCACGCACCTCACATCTTTAACTGTCGTTGGCGCTTGGATCTGCTCAATGGCCTTGATCTTGTCGGGGTTGGCTTCGATCCCCCAATGGGACACGAAGAACCCAAGCAGCTTGCCGGAGGGAACACCAAATACACACTTCTTTGGGTTAAGCTTTGGATTGATCTTGCGTAGATTGGCAAATGTCTCTTCCAAATCCTGGATAAGGGTGGCCTTATCCTTGGTTTTGACCACGATATCATCCATATAGGCTTCTATATTTCTGTGCAACTGTGGCTCAAAACCGATCTGGACTGCCCTTGCAAAAGTGGACCCAATACTCTTTAATCTGAACAGCATGCGAACAAAGCAGTACGTACCACATGGAGTGATGAATGATGTCTTCTCTTCATCTTCCTTGAACATGAAGATTTGATGATATCCTGAGTATGCATCCAGAAAGGAGAGCAAATCACATCCCGAGGTAGAATCCACGATCTGGTCGATGCGCGGCAAGGGAAATGGTTCCTTCGGGCAAGCTTTGTTGAGGTCTGCGAAATCAATGCTAAGCCTCCACTTCCCGTTAGCCTTCCGGACCACTACTGGATTTGCCAACCATGTAGGATGCAGTACTCCTTTGACCAAACCAGCTGCCTCTAACTTCTTGATCTCTTCGTCAATGAACTGCTGCCTCTCCAAGGCATGCTTCCGTACTTTCTGCCTTGACGGGTCGGGCATGTGGGCAAACAGCAAGGTGGTGCTCAATTACCTCCTTGGGAACACCGGGGATATCAGATGGTTGCCAAGCAAACACATCGATATTCGCCCACGGGAAGGCAATGAGTGTGCTTTCCTATTTGTCATCAAGGGTGGCGCTAATAGTGAAAGTACCATCAACGCCAGCCAGCCCTGCCGGGACTTTCTTCACTTGGGGTGCAGTAACCTTGGTTCTCTTGTTGTTGGAACACTCCGGCACGTCATCAACGGGTGTCATGCACTCGGAGGGGGCACGCTTCCCGGACTCCTTGCCGGAGGTCCTACAATCCCTCTTCTTTCCTTTGTTTTCCTTGGCGGGAGCTGCTGCTGCCGCGGCCTTTGCTGCGACTGCATCCCGATCCATCTTATCCACACAAATAATTGCATCCTTCTCATCTGACGGGATAGTGAGGACTCCCAATGGCCCAGACATTTTCAGGGTGTTGTAAGCATAGTGGGATGTTTCCATGAACTTGGCCGGGGCTGGTCGTCCAAGAATCCCATTGTACGTTAGGGCGAGATCAACCACATCAAACACAATCTTCTCAGTCCGATAGTTCAGCTCTCCCCCAAACGTCACCGGCAACGTAATCTTCCCCTTAGGATGACTCCTGTCGAGATTAACTCCTTGAAACGTGCCGGTGGTCTCTAGTTCCTCTTCTCTTATCTGAAGCTTGCTGATAACTACTGGGGAAATCAGATTCAATCTGGCCCCACCCTCCACTAGCATTTTTGTGACCTTGAGGTTGCAAATTGTTGGGGAGACCAACAACAGCAAGCACCCCACAGCAGTGGTGCAATCAGGGTGATCCTCTTTGTCAAAAATGATGGGTGTGCGGGACCACTTGAGCGGCTTCCGGGCCTCTGGCACTGGTTCCACAACATTGACCTCTCGTGCACATCGCTTGAGTTGGCGATGAGAGGAGTGCAAAGATGCACCCCCATCAATGCATATGGCACGAGTGGCCTTCTGTAATTCATGCTCACTGGTTTCCTCCTCACCCCCTCCATCACTGGCATCATCATAGGTTTCCTTCTCTTGGCCCCTGGCAGGTTTTCCTTGGTTCCAAAAGGGTTTGTCGGGGCGATTTGCTTCACCACCCCAGCCCTTACTGCCAGCAGCATTCTGACCTTTCTCCTTGTCACGCCTATCATACTCTACCCTCTGTCTCTTGACAAGCTGCTCAACCTGATAACACTCCTGAAGGTCGTGGCCTTTGGTCTGGTGGATCTTGCAGTACGGCCCATCACCTTTCCCAACTTTTTCCGCGGCAGCAGCTTCCTGGCAGGCAGTGCACGCGGCAGCTTCCTTGCCGAGGGCCTCAACCTTGGCCTTCTTGCCGGTACTAGGTGTGCCCGAACCTTCTACAGTCATCATTGCCTTGTCTCTTGGCTTCTTACTGCGCTTCTTGCCCTTCCTCTGACTGGTTGATTCATCTTCATCCACTGAATCAACATTAATGCAATCCTCCTATCCGAGCAACTTCCTTCCTTCTTCCATCCGAGAACACTTGTCCACCAGCGTATATAGTTCTTTCACAGTCTTGGGCAACTGCACGTTCATTTTAGAATGAATGCGGCGGTTGCGCACATTGGACTAGAAAGCTGCTATAACGGCTGTCAGATGGATATTTGGAATATTCCTACGAACTTTACTAAATCTCTACAATTACTTACGGAGGGTTTCTCCTTTCTTCTGCTGGAGAAGCTGCAGGTCGGTGGGCCTGCCGGACTCTTGGTGGCCACCGGTGAAGGCACCGATGAACTCGTGGCACAGGTCTGCCCATGACGAAATGGAGTTCTCCGGCAGGTGTATCAGCCAAGACCTCACATTGGACTTGAGGGCCAAAGGGAAGTAGTTGGCGAACACCTTCTCATCTCTTCCCCCGGCAGCCGGAACAACGATGGTGTAGATGCTCAGGAACTCTGCTGGGTTCAGCCTCCCGTCGTACTTCTCAGGTATCTCTGGCTTGAACGTGCGAACAGACAGCCAATGGACTTGCCACAGCTCACGTGTAAAGGCGGGGCAGCCGACCTCGAAAGGTAGGCACCCACCAACACCGAGCGCAGGCTCGTCGACGTTGAGGCCGTCGCACCCGTCGGTCTGGCGGGGGTCGTTGCGGCGCCGTTCGGCGATGATGCGCGCGTCTCCCTGCTGCCTGTCTTCCGGGGTTCAACGTTGGCCTGGACATGCTCGAGGGTTAGAGGAGGCCATTGAGACGTCGTTGGGCTCTTGATTCTGCCGCGCCCTCGCTGCCGTCCGTGGTGGGGACTGAACTGTGGGGACGACCACCTTCGTACGGCTAGCGGAGCGGGCGGTGGCTGTTGCTTGGGGAGGTTGCGGCGGGAAAGCTCGTCGCGAGCCCCCAGCATCGGCGAAACCGAGCAGGCTTTGGATGGTGGCACGCCACTCATCCATCTGCTCGGCTGCTGGCGGAAACCTCAGTAATAGCTGAGCTCGAGCCATGGCTTCCATGGCCGTGCTTGGCATGGATATCGACGACGTCGACCGCACCATCGCCTGGCTCCGAATGGTGCCAGCGGCGGTGGCGCCACGCCCACGCTGTTGTGGGACAACCATCAGGGCAGCGGGGTGGCGTGGCGGCGGTGCTCGAAGATCAGCGGCTCCGTTGAGCGCAACGGCCTGGTTGGCTCGCCCGAGAGGAGGCGCATGCGCCGCGGTTGCTCCCGTGATGGGGGCGACCGATGGGCGATGGCTTGCCCCGGACTGAGTGTCGTTGCTGCGGCTGTGCTCGTCGATGAGAGGAGGGGGCACGGACGGAGTGACCCCCTCGCCTGCACCCTGCAGAGCTCGACCATTGAGACGTTGTTGATGTTGTCCTCCTCCGGTAGCTTCGGCCCCCATGTCGGCCGCGGGGGAGGTGGTAATGGTGCCACCTGCGCCAACCATGCCCCCAGTAGCGTCCACGTCCTCGCACGCCCTCGTGTCCTCTGCGGCGTTAGAGGCCGCGGGCGGTGGAGCCGTCGAGGTGGATGGATAGGCTGAGGTGCCAGCTTTCTTCTTGGGTGCCATGGTCGATGGCGCTGTCGAGGATGAAGATGACGCGCGGCGTACGCTTTCAGGTTCGCGCAAGCGCTCCCCCTACCTGGCGCGCCAAAGATGTCGCAGGATTTTCGCAGCCACCTATGGGACCGGGTGGCCCCTTGTTGGTTCGGCAGAGGGACGGCGCGTTGCACAAAGAGCAGACCAACGCACGGTAGCGCGTCGGGGAGCACACAAGCAATTTACCCAGGTTCGGGCCGCTGTGATGCGTAAGACCCTACTTCTGCTTTAGTGGATTGATGGAAGAATGAATGCGGTGGTGCATAGTACACTTGCCCGGCAAGGTTTGCCTCGTGGGCGTAGCGACTACGTGAGTGTGGTGGCTTGGGGTTGTCAACTATCAAACCTTCTAACCCCTCCTACGAGTGCCATGGGCCTCCTTTTATAGATTAAGGGGTTACCACAGTGGCAAAGTGGTCATTATCCACTGATATGATAGCGAACAGTGCTATCATACCTAACTCTGCGGGCTGACAGGGTGCATTAAATGCACCACTAAGTGTCACATCGCTGGTCGTCCGGCAAGGCCAGCCGGGCTATCTCGCCAGCTCCGCACCTGTTCTCTTGACACGTCGCAGGATAGGTGTCATCTATAGGCTTCTCTTGTAGGAAATGGCTGCTGAGGGTGTCCTGGATTAGGGGGTCTCCGGACAGCCGGACTATATCCTTTGGCCGGACTGTTGGACTATGAAGATACGAGATTGAAGACTTCGTCTCGTGTCCGAATGGGACTCTACTTGGCGTGGAAGGCAAGATAGGCAATACGGATATACATATCTCCTCCTTTGTAACCGACCTTGTGTAACCCTAGCCTCCTCCGATGTCTATTTAAACCGGAGGGTTTTAGTCCGTAGGACAAGATAAAATCATACCATAGGCTAGCTTTTAGGGTTTAGCCTCTCGGATCTCGTGGTAGATCAACTCTTGTACTACTCATATTATCAAGAATAATCAAGTAGGACGTAGGGTTTTACCTCCATCAAGAGGGCCCGAACCTGGGTAAAACATTGTGTCCTCTGCCTCCTGTTACCATCTGCCTTAGACGCACGGTTCGGGACCCCCTACCCGAGATCCACCGGTTTTGACACCAACATTGGTGCTTTCATTGAGAGTTCCTCTTTGTCATCATCATTAGGCTTGATGGCTCCTTCAATCATCGATAATGATGCAGTCCAGGGTGAGACTTTTCTCCCCGGACAGATCTCTATATTCGGCGGCTCCGCGCTGCGGGCCAACTCGCTTGGCCATCTGGAGCAGATCGAGAGCTACGCCCCTGGCTATGAGGTCAGATTTGGAAACTTAAACTACACAACCGACATCCATGGAGACTTGATATTCGACGGATTCGAGCCCTTGCCGAGTGCGCCGCACGGTCACGATGAGCATGATTTAGCTCTACCATCGGACAGTGTTCAGGAGATCGCACCGGCGACCGCTCCGACCTTCAATTCGGAGCCAATTGCACCATCCAGGGACGGGTGGATAGACCCCTCCACAGAGGCCACATTTTCATCGGCGATCGAGCCGAGTATCGACCTTACCCTTCACGAGAGCCGTGGCGCCAAACTGCCGGATTCTTCCCCGGCCACAGACTCCGAACCGCCTACGCCCGTGCCTATCGGATCCGGCTGGGCGCCGATCATGGAGTTCACCTCCGCGGATATCTTTCAGCACTCGCCCTTCAGTGACATACTGAGCTCATTAAGGTCTCTCTCCCTGTCAGGGGAGTCCTGGCCGAACTATGTTCGGCGGGATTGGGATGCGGATGATGAAGAAATTTGCTGCCCACCCACCACCCACTTAGTAGCCACTGTCGACGATTTGACCGACATGCTCGACTTCGACTCCGAAGACATCGACAGTATGGACGACGATGTAGGAGATGAACAGGAACCACAGCCCACAGGGCACTGGGCGCCCACTTCATCATATGATGTTTACATGGTGGACACACCCAAAGAAAACGACGACGAGGAACGGAAGGACGCAGCAAAGGGTTGTTCCCTCGAGAAGCAGTCAAAGCGGCGGCGTAAGCGCCGCTCCAAATCCCGCCTCGGCAGAAACAGCGATCATATAGACCAGCGATAGAGCAGGGTGAACCATCGCCTGACCACGGCAACACGGAGAATCAAATCGAACAACCCGACTCCGTCGAAGATAACAGTACGGATGACATCACACCGGACAGGCACCCGGAGCAACAGAATGCCCATAAAAGGCTTGTTTCCACTGCGAGGAGTCTAAAAAAGCAGAAGCAAAGGCTCAGGGCTGCACAAGACACACTCAGAATCAGATGGAGTGAAGTACTCAACACTGCAGCGAAGTACGGCGGTAATCGCCACACCAAGAGCTACCCGAAGCGAAAGTTGCTACCTGAATTCGATGAGGAGGCCTTAGATCCCTCGCAACCAAAAACAAAACAGCCATCCGGACGGATAGACGACCTCGTGGCCAACATAGAGCGGCAAACAACACCGCACATAAGCCAGTACGCGATCCACGTGAGGGCTCGCATTAAAAGGATGGCGCAACCAGATCCATCTACGGGCCACGCAAGCGTGCTCCAGCATGCAATGCAACACAACAAACATCCCAACACCACGGTACACCCAAATATAGGGGTGCTGCACACCCCCTATGTTTCACCGATGAGGTGCTGGACCATGAATATCCAGAGGGATTCAAACCCGTAAACATAGAGGCGTACGACGGAACGACAGACCCTGGGGTCTGGATTGAGGACTACATCCTCCATATCCATATGGCTCGAGGAGACGATCTCCACGCCATCAAGTACTTACCCCTCAAGCTCAAAGGGCCAGCTCGGCACTGGCTTAAAAGCCTCCCCGAAAACTCCATTGGAAGCTGGGAAGAGCTCGAAGACGCCTTTCGGGCAAATTTTCAAGGGACCTATGTCCGACCACCGGATGCAGACAGTTTAAGTCATATAACTCAACATCCCAGAGAGTCAGCCCGAAAGCTTTGGAACAAGTTCCTCACTAAAAAGAACCAAATAGTCGACTGTCCGGACGCCGAAGCATTAGCAGCTTTCAAGCACAGCGTTTGAGACGAATGGCTTGCCAGACACCTCGGCCAAGAAAAGCCGAGAACAATGGCAGCATTAACAAGCCTCATGACCCGCTTTTGCGTGGGCGAGGACAACTGGTTATCTCAATGCAGCACCAGCGACCAAAGTACATCCGAAGTCAGGGACGGAAACGGGAAATCACGACGCAGCAAAAACAAGCGCCGAAATAAAGAAGACAGCCCGAAGAGCACGGCGGTAAACGTCAGATTCAGAAGCTCTCGGCCAGGTCAGCAAAAGCTGCCCTCCAAAGGCAACAGAGACGAACTATCCAGCCTAAACAAGATTCTGGACCAAATATGTCAGATCCATAGCACCCCCGATAAACCTGCAAATCATACCCATAGAGAATGTTCGGTCTTCAAGCAGTCCGGCAAGCTCAACGCCGAACATAAGGGGCAGGATACACCAAGCGAAGTCGAGGACGAGCCTCGCAAGCAAAGCACTGGGGAACAGAAGAAATTCCCACCAGAAGTCAAAACAGTAAACGTGTTACACGCGACAAAGGGGAGAAACAAAGCGGCACTCCTAGAGACACATGCCCCAGGGCCTATCACCGCGGAGTTCTGCCACTGGTCGTCCCAACCGATCACCTTCGACCATCGGGATTACTCGGCAAGTATCCGGCGTGGAGGATGGGCTGCCTTGGTATTAGACCCAATAATTGACGGATACCACTTCAGACGAGTCCTGATGGACGGCGGCAGCAGTCTAAACCTGATATATCAGGACACAGTCCGCAAAATGGGGATAGACCCAACAAGAATCAGCCATGGCAATACTGCCTTTAAAGGAGTAACGCCAGGCCCAGAAGCCCATTGCACGGGCTCCCTGCTACTAGAGGTTATATTCGGTTTTCCCGATAACTTCCACCGCGAAAAGTTAACCTTCCACATCGCTCCGTTCCAAAGTGGCTATCAAGCACTACTTGGACGCGAAGCTTTCGCTCGCTTTAATGCAATACCGCATTACGCTTCTCGCATGCTTAAGATGCCCGGTCCACACCGCATCATTACAATAAATAGAAATATTGAGCACACCTTGCGCACGGAAGACCGTGCGGCTGCCTTGGCAGCTGCACACTAAACGGCCTCACCAACTAAGCATCTGACAGGTCGTTAAGACCACGGACGTGGTTAGACAAGTCCGGCGCAGCTATATGTAATTGATACAGGTTTGATGGCTATACCCCTATTACAATACAAGGGGCTCAACGCGCGCAAACAAGTGGCAACTAAGCTCAACTTTACTCATCTTGAACTGTACATGGTTTCTTTAGTATAACCTACCTTTTTGCACGACAACTTTTCAACTAAGTTCCTCTCTTTTACAGATGACCATCGTGCTACACCCGTCCAGGATACGGCACAACAGAGACACAGGCGCAGACATGCAGCAGGGACCCGTTCCAAGGATTCTTTTTAGATTAAGACCCTGCGTAAACCTTTTTTACTGTCTCTTGTTGATATACATCCCCCGGATTGTCAGTACAATTGAGAAGGATGCTGACGTATTGGCATGTGGCCATGTCAGAATATTGCACGTACTTGGACACCAGGGGCTTATTACAAAGGGCACTGCTTAAGCCCGGTTTCCACCATAAAGACCGAATACCTTAGGGAGTGTTTGGCGTCGTGAGTTTGGCCTTATATGCATCAGCTTCGAATCATGTCTTTGGTCAAATGTTGGGTTTGCCCGGCTCCTGTGTTTTGCTGCCTTACGTTCCGCTCTATCGGCTAAGGCGGCACCAGGAGAACTACTGCGATTGTGCCCTAGTTCATCCGGACAAGCACCTCAGTAGAGAAAGCCGAAAACTGACTGTCATGATATAGCGTGAGACTGGTCAACCACTCTATGACCTAGCGGAATCTTCGGGATTCCTCCGCCTTAACGAAGGGCCGTTTCCCGGCCAGGCATGTACGCACCCCGAATTCGGATGAGTGCGGAGCCACCAGGGGCTATATAGTAGCCCCACTGTCAAACTCCTCTGGCTAAGTGAAAGTGTTAAAGCATTATAGTCTGATTTCCTAGTTCGCTGCGCTATCACCTCCTTAAATGGACCAAGACGTTGGATCAAGTGTGAACATGCGCCTTCTGCGAACACCCCCGCATTATATGCGTGGGGGCTGAAGCCGACGACTGCCATCTTCAGGTTATATACTTTTAGGAGACCCTCAATGACCATAGATCGAACCTATCCTATTTTTACAGTGCGATGGTTGGCTATTCACGGACTAGCTGTACCTACTGCTTTTTTCTTGGGATCAATATCAGCAATGCAGTAATTTGACTGAAATGCACGATCTTCACAGGTATCACTTTTCACGATACCTAAAAGGTGGAATAGCGATTTTCGAACCATTCTCTTATATCCAGATTTTGTTCTCTCCCTATCCGTTGACAGGGTAGAGGCTCTCTTATCCAATTATTATCCTAAATAGGTTTGCTTTTTTTTATTCGTCTGCTCTATTAATGCAGAAATAAGTAAAAAAGTATATAATGCAGAAATAAGTAAAAAAGTATAATTAGATCTATCTCGAATTTTTGAGAACCCTTTGATAAGGCGTTCAAGGGGTTCTCAAATAAAACACGGAGAGCCGCCGACTCCAACTATCGTCCATGTACGATCCATACTAGATCTGACCAACTGCCCATCCTACCTCCTCTACCTTTTTGACAATCTTTTTTTCTTCTTAATCTTTCTATTCAGAATTCAGTTAACGACGAGATTTAGTATCCTTTCTTGCATTTTCATAACTCGTGAAATGCCGAGTAGGCACGAATTCCCCCAATTTGCGACCTACCATAGGAGGTATATTAGCGGGCTTATTCCATCTTAGTGTTCATCCGCCTCAACGTCTATATAAAGGATTACGTATGGGCAATATTGAAACTGTACTTTCCAGTAGTATCGCTGCTGTGTTTTTTGCAGCTTTCGTAGTTGCTGGAACTATGTGGTATGGGTCAGCAACGACCCCAATCGAATTATTTGGGCCTACTCGTTATCAGTGGGATCAGGGATACTTTCAGCACCCAGAATGAAAGGGGTGATCTCGTAGTTCTTGGTCTGTGAAGATGCGTTGTTAGGTGCTCCATTTTCCCATTGAGGACGAACCTCAACCTGTGCTCGAGAGATAGCTCTCCATACATGGATAGAGAGCCAGTTCCAATAGACTTATGGAATGTTCCCGTTCGTGTGCATCCAGCAGGAATTGAACCCGCAAATTTACCAATTATGAGTTGGGCGCTTTAACCATTCATCCATGGATGCTTAACAGGGATCATCGTACATCGTAAATAACCAATTTTCATATAGGAAGACATATCATAGAAAAATGAAATCAAAAATATTTCGAGATGGCAAATATTCAGAGATGACTATGAAAACACCTCTCTGGATCCTCGAATTGAAAGAGAGATTGAGAGGGATCAAGAATCCTAATTCTCGCTATTTGGAATGGATCCAATTCTATTTCAACAATACCATTATAACTGTTACAGACCCACAAGGTCGGGTGGTTTTTTGGTCCTCGGCCAGTACTTGTGGATTCAAAAGCTCAAGAAAAGCATCACCCTATGCTGGTCAAAGAACAGCAGTAGATGCTATTCGTACAGTAGGTTTGCAACGAGCAGAAGTTATGGTAAAGGGTGCTCATATATACATAAACGGCCGCACAGGAGGCATCATAGTACTTTCAGGCAAAAGTATAAATACAGCCTTGATGAACTCAATAAAACATTGTTTTTACAATGGGAATACATGTCACTCAAACATAATATTCTTCGAGCACTAAGCCTCTATCGAACGAGCGCCTTCAAGAACTTCTTCAAAGTAGTGCTTGGCAGCCACTCGGCCTATGGCCGAACCCTGTGCCGCAACAGTGGTGGCATCCATCTCCTCCCAGTATGTTTTGACACGGGCAAGGGCCATCCGCGAGCCTTCTATGCACGCCGACCTCTTTACAGCATCGATATGTGGCACAGCACCAAGGAATTGTTGCACTAAGCCAAAGTAGCTATTCGGCCTTGGCCCTCTCGGCCACAGATGATCCACAACGGACCTCATGGCAAGTCCGGATAATCTATGGAGCTCGGTCCACTCGGCCATTTGCTCATTCAACAGTAGCGGGTGGGCTGGAGCATGAAAATGTGACCAAAATAATTTTTCCACTTCGTGATCTTTCTGATCCTTGAAGTACTCGGCCACATCAGCAGCACTTGCAGCCAAATCCACGTAGGCGTCCGCAGAACTCCATAGCCGGTCCAGAGGTGCATACTTCGGATCCCCGAACTTAGTCCGCAACAAGAAGGGCTTCCCGGATACAATATCCGCAGCTTGATGCAGCTCCTCCTTCGTCGCTCTAATTTGGGAGCAGGCTTCCTTGGCAGCCACCTGGGCCTTTTCCAGGTTCGTCGCCTTCGCTCGGTTTTCTTCTTCAAGAAGCTGGTAACGGTTAGCAGCAGCTTTTAACTCTACAGCCATCTTGGCTATTTTTTCCTTGCTCTCGCAATCCGCGGCTTGTTTGGCCCTTAATTCTACGGCCGCCTTTAAAGCGGCTGCATTGCTATTCCTTGCTTGCTCCTTGGCTCGGGCAAGCTCCGCCCGAAGGGTCTCCACGGTGGCAGCTCCATCTGCAGTCACAACACATTAAAGATATTGGCATCATGCTGCTCTTATTACGTGACAATCACCAGAAAAATCACCTACCCTGTGCCTCGTCAAGCCGCTTATTGACAAGCACGATGTTGGCATCTGCCGCATCTAGCTGCCGCTTTAGTTCGGCAAACCCTTCAGTCTTCAGTCCGGCTAGCCACCGGAGCTTCAACCACCTGCTCATATAGGCGGTCTGGTTATTACCTGGGACTATGATCCTCTGTTTGCCGCCGTTTTCGACGACAACTAGAGTCTTGGGGGCTACTATCTACACAGGGCACATCTAAAAATATGTGGTACTGTCAAAAATGTACATCATTTCATGTACCTCAAAACCCGTAAATAGACTCATAAAGGCTTCATGCAACCCGCTTTCGGCGGACGAAATCCTTTCAATCACCGTACCCATCAATGTACGGTGCTCTTATGAGATAGTCGCTCGCTCTAGCAGATCCCTCAGTATGTCCGACCGCACACCAGATGGTGCTGGACTCTTTTGATTGCTCTCTTCAAGAGCCAGATACCGAGGACTTCGGGTGGCCATAGGATTACCTTCTGGCCTTGCCGGATTAGGAGAAACCCTCCGCGACGACACCTCGGGGTCGCCCGTCTCGTGAGGCAGTGTGGCAGGAGGAGGCGTTTCGCTCTCCATCATCTCTGGAAGAAGATCCCCTGAAGACGAGCTCTGCTGAGAAGGGCTAAGATCCAAACTGCAAGATAAATGCTTCGGTTATTTCCTCATAAGCAAAGCGAGATATTTTCATTATTAAGTACCCTTTTACTTACAGCTCAGTGGAGGGTTGATCCCCTTGAGGGCATAGTGCGGCCGGGGTAGCCCTCAAGGCAGGACCCTTCGGTGAAGATTTCTTCCCCCGTTTGGAAACCTTAGTTTCCATATCTTCAGAGGTAGTCCTCTTCCTTACCTGGGAGAGAGAATGTCAGATTCTTCCCCTTGGTTATCCTCCCTCGCGGAGGCGCTCATTCCCTCGATTGGAATAGGCAGCGATGGAGGCCCGCTTTCGCCCTCTTTATTCCCCCCTTCATCTTCCTTTGGGGGCACTAGACAAGGGGCTTGCTCGAGCATCTTTTCCAGCACCGGATTCTCCAAGCCTTCAGGAAGGGGGGCCGAACACCGGATCATCTTCGCCTTTGTTATCCAGTCCTAGTCAAAGAGCTATTCTTCAGAATGATGTCATGATAAATAAAAGGACAGTGTGTTCGGCCATGGGATTACTTACTTGGGCAGCGGGGCGGTTGCAGCTCAGGCCCACGTCCTCGGTAGTGTCCGGACACTCTATTTGGGGTCCGAAGAATGATTTGTACATCTCCTCATGCGTCATGTCGAGGAAATTCTACATAGTGCGCGGTCCTTCCGGGTTGAATTCCCACATGTGGAGGGGCCGACGTTTGCAAGGCTGGACTCGATGAACCAGCATAACTTGCATTACCATAACCAGACTGAAATCTCCCTCGAAGAGATCTCGAATACGGCTCTGCAGTATTGGCACGTCCTTGGCTGGACCCCAGCTCAGCCCCCTGCTGATCCATGACATCAGTTGTGATGGAGGGCCCGAGCGAAAGGTGGGGGCAGCTACCCACTTGGCACTTCGAGGAGCTGTGACGTAAAACCACTCCTGTTGCCACAATCTGGACACCTCTGGAAAGGAACCCTTTGGCCATGGAGCGTCAGCAATTTTTGTCATTAGAGCACCTCCGCACGCTGCGTACTGCCCCTCGACCATCTTCGGCTTCACATCGAAGGTATTGAGCCAAAGGCCGAAGTGAGGGGTAATGCGGAGGAAGGCCTCACAAACGACAATAAATGACGAGATGTGAAGAAGGGAATCTGGGGACAGATCGTGAAAATCCAGCCCGTAATAGAACATAAGACCCCTAACAAAGGGATCCAGAGCGAGGCCTAGTCCTCGGAGGAAGTGGGAGACGAACACAACGCTCTCGTTGGGTTCGGGGGTAGGGACGACCTGCCCTTGGGCGGGCAGCCTATGCGAAATTTTGGCGGTCAGATATCTGGCCTCCCTCAACTTCTTGATGTCCTCCTCCGTGACGGAGGAAGGCATCCACCGGCCTTGAAGGCTGGATCCAGACATGATTGAAGGTCCGAAGCACCTGACCTGGGCTTTGGGTGTTAGAACTCGAGGCGGGGGAAGGATTCGATTGAGCACGAGAGGGAAAAAGAAAAGGCCTTGTCCCTTTATAAAGGGGATGAATATCAGGTGTCCTCCTCGTGGCCATTCGAGACTTACCTAAGATCTAGGAGTCATACCAACAGGCACGGTTGGGTTACCCATGTTTATATTGATGAGAATCTCGTGATAAGGGGAACATGATCTCTGCTTTGACAAGATGTGTCAAGAAACCGCCTCGTGTTATGTGCGGGGCTGGTTAAAGAAAAATGGTTCAAATAATTACCGGGCCGTGGCGTGATGTCATGCTGCCAAAACGTGTCAGCAGATTAGATTTGTGGAAATATTATTCTCTCTACGGTGGTATGTGGAACTTATTTTGCAGGGTTGGACGCTATCCTTGTATTCAAACTCTTCCGTGGCGTATTCGGAGGAGGAACCCGCCTTGCAATTCCGAAGACAACACTGCGCGCCGGACTCATCGTCATTGAAGCCTGGTTCAGGGGCTACTGAGGCAGTCCTGGATTAGGGGGTCTCCAGACAGCCGGACTATATCCTTTGGCCGGACTGTTGGACTATGAAGATACGAGATTGAAGACTTCGTCCCATGTCCGGATGGGACTCTACTTGGCATGGAAGGCAAGCTAGGCAATACGGATATACATATCTCCTCCTTTGTAACCGACCTTGTGTAACCCTAGCCTCCTCCGGTGTCTATATAAACCGGAGGATTTTAGTCCGTAGGACAAGATACAATCATACCATAGGCTAGCTTTTAGGGTTTAGCCTCTCAGATCTCGTGGTAGATCAACTCTTGTACTACTCATATTATCAAGAATAATCAAGCATGACGTAGGGTTTTACCTCCATCAAGAGGGCCCGAACCTGGGTAAAACATCGTGTCCTCTGCCTCCTGTTACCATCCTCCTTAGACGCACGGTTCGGGACCCCCTACCCGAGATCCGCCGGTTTTGACACCGATAGCTGCCATGTGGCGAACGACTGCCACTTAATCATTTTGCGGCTTGACACCGCACTGATTGACGACATGGGTCTTTCCTGACTGGTTGGTGGGGTGGTTCCGCCCCGCGAGCCTCAGCAGGCTCTGCTAGGGAGCCTCGGTTGCTTGCTTCTGGTGGTTGCCTCGCCCCTTGTCGGGCTCGCCTGCCCGGCAAGGGAGGCCCTTCTCTTGCCAATATCTTGCTCCATAGGCTCGATCTTGGTCCCTCTGAGCTGCATGTTGGTTCTTCAAATCTCTTGGTTCTTCAATTTCTGACTTAAGTTGGTGCTTCAATCTTGATCTTGCGCCTGTGCATAGTTGGTCAACAGACCTAGGGTTTGTTGCACCAACACCAAGGTAATGGGATCGCTGAGTCCTCGTGGCTCATAGTTTTCTACAACATCATGTGCAGGTACAGGTAATTCAATGATCTGACATGAGAGCGATGCTTTCTTGTTTTGGAGTTCTTCTGCTTCTTCTTCTTCGATCAAGGGATAGGTTCCAGGTCGGGAGCCTGGGATTAGCAGGGTGGATGTCATTCTTATTTTTCGTTTGATTTTATCCATAGTCGGATCCTACTCATTTGTATGATGATTGCGATGTATTGATGTATTCATGTTGTAGCTTGTGACGAGTGTAAGCCTTTATCCGATATTCTCATCTATCCTATACATGGTATGTTGTAATGATATCCACCTTGCTATGCGCTCGAAATGGGGTTGTGACCCAATCATGAGTTCATCACGTGATTGGGATAGAATCGCATCTTGGGAGCTACAGTCATCAACCCCTACATACCGGAGGAGATGAAGAACCCTCAAGACATTGGGATGCGTGAGGGGGTGCTCCATATCTGGGACATTCAAGGGCCCAAGAAGACAGGAAGCATGGAGGCCAGGCTCGAAGCGGTGGAGCAGGAGATCTTCAAGTGCCAAGGGATGGTGGAACGTGGACTTACTGCCAACCACTCCATGATCACGGAACTCACCTGTGACCACAAGGTTGATGGCCAGTCAATGAAGGACATCGTCTTCAAGCTCAACGAACGAATCGATTATCTCCAAGGCCAAGTTTCTGATCTTCAAAACCAAAATTTTGAGTATGAGGCAAGATTCGAAGGTATGAGTTTAGCTGCAAGTTTCAAGACTTCGGAGACTCGTGCATCCTTTTATGATGGTGAACCTATGTAATGGAAGCCTGAGGACAAGCTCACTACTTCATCACCACCACCATCACCGAAGAAAGAAACTTGAGTACACGGGTATGGGCACTCCCCAAGGCTTGTGCCAAGCTTGGGGGAGGTGCCCCGATATCGTACCACCATCACTTCTCTTATCCTTGCCTTTTTTTAGTTTGATCCTTAGTTATTTCATGATTTAGTTGAATAAAAGTTTAGTATGATCTATTTTCAAGTGCTAGTTTCGTGATCTATCTACCTATGTAATCGAGTTGAGAGTTATATAATAAAGAGTAGTTTGAGTTTTTGCTTCTTTAGTTTTGTGTTTCAATCCTAGCAATGAAAATAATGAAAAAGTTCATATGCTAATCTTATGGAAAGTAATGACATTACATAAGGAAAAGTATAAGTGGTACAATTTATTGAAAGTTGGCAAACATAGCATTGGTCAATGATGCAATTCATGAAAGAATTAATAGGGAAGAGAAGATTCACATGCAAATATACTATCTTGGACATCTTTTATGAGTGTGAGACCCCATTAAGTATTTTATGCCAAATTGTCAACGTTGGACAAGGAAGACAACGTAATGAATTATGTTTGCTTATATTCACATATAAATTATGTTGTTATGGATCCTACAACATGATGTGGTGCTTGCCCAATATCTTTGCTAGCCAAAAATCAGCACAAAGTAGAGATACTACTCATGCATCCAAAAACTTTAAACCCAGTTTCATGTCATGAGATTCCACTATACCTGCCTATGGATTGAATAAGATCCTTCAAGTAAGTTGTCGTCGGTGCATAAAGCAATAAAAATTGTTATTAAATATGTGTGATCTTTTAGTGCAAGGGAAAACAAGCTTTGTATGAACTTGTGATGGTAAAGTAATAAAAGCGACAGACTACATAATAAAGGTTGCTATCACAAGGGGCAATATAAAGTGACGTTGCTTTGCACTAAGAGATTTGCATCCAAAAACAAAAGGTTCATGACAACCTCTACTTCCCTCTGGGCACATATATCCAGTTGGATATGAGTGATCATGAGTTATTATTGTTGACATCACCCTTGAGGTGAATAAGTTGGGAGGCAAAATTATAAGCCCCTATCTTTCTATGTGACTGGATGCTTTTTGCTCCATATATATGTTGTGAGTGTTAGCAATCATAGAAGACTAAATGATGTTTGAGTATGTGGACTTGCTAAAAAGCTCCGACATGAGACCCTTCCTGAAAATATGATGAATTGCAATCACATTGTTGACCGAGAACGTAGTTTGTTATTTTTCAAGAAAGTTCATGCCTTATACTTTGTTGTTGTGATGAATTGTTACTTGCTCATGAGAAGTTTTATGATAATGAATATCGGTGCTGTAAT
Source organism: Triticum urartu (assembly GCF_056163025.1). Taxonomy (NCBI): domain Eukaryota; kingdom Viridiplantae; phylum Streptophyta; class Magnoliopsida; order Poales; family Poaceae; genus Triticum; species Triticum urartu. Next base: position 302,128,721 of record NC_141876.1, read on the forward strand.
AATGATCATGATGCTACTATGTCCGTATTTCGTTTTTATCGACACCTCTCTCCCTAAACACGTGGACATGATTATCGATATCTGCTTTCGCTTGAGGACAAGCAAAGTCTAAGCTTGGGGAAGTTGATACGTCCATTTTGCATCATGATTCCCTACTGTTATTTATAGTGTTTTTAATCAATATAACACGTTGTGTAGCAATTCTAATGCCTTTTCTCTCTTAAATATGCAAGATTTGCATGAAGAGGGAGATTGCCAGCAGCTGGAATTCTGGACCAGAAAAAGCTATGTCAGAGATACCTACTATGCACATCTCCAAATGAGTTGAAATTTTACATAGATTTATTTTGTAATAAATAAAAAATATTAGAGCAAAGAAGTACCAGAGGAGGCCACCCAGGTGCCCACAAGGCAGCAGGGCGCGCCCACCCCCTCCTCCCCAGGCATGCCCTGGTGGCTTGTGGGGCCCCTAGCCAGCCTCTGGTGCCCATCTTCTGGTATAAAAGCCCATTTTCCCTAGAAAAGGCAATAAGAGGAGGACTTTCGGGACGGAGCGCCGCCATCTCGAGGCAGAACTTGGGCACGAGCACTTTTGCTCTCCGACAGAGCGATTCCGCCAAGGATACTTCCCTCTGTGAGGGGGAAATTGAAGCCATCGTCATCACCAACAACCCTCTTATCGTGGTAGGATCAATCTTCATCAACATATTCACCAACACCATCTCATCTCAAACCCTAGTTCATCTCTTGTATTCAATCTTGGTATCAAAACCTCATATTGGTACATGTTGGTTGCTAGTAGTGTTGATTACATCTTGTAATTGATGCTAGTTGGTTTATTTGGTGGACGGTCATATGTTCAGATCTATTATGCTATTCAATACCCCTCTGATCTTAAACATTAACAGGATGTGTTAGTAGCTACTTATGTTCTTGAGGACATTGGAGAAGTCTTGTCATAAGTAATCATGTGAATGTGGCATTTGTTCGATATTTTGATGATATGTATCTTGTTGATTCCCTCAGTGGTGTTATGTGAACGTCGACTACATGACACTTCACCATCTTTGGGCCTAAGGGAATGCATTGTGGAGTAGTAACTAGATGATGGGTTGCTAGAGTGATAGAATCTTAAACCCTAGTTTATGCGCTATTCCGTAAGGGGCTGATTTGGATCCATATGTTTAATGCTATGGTTAGATTTATCTTAATTCTTCTTTCGTAGTTGTGGATGCTTGTGAGAGGGGTTAATCATAAGTTGGAGGCTTGTTCAAGTAAGAATAGCACCCAAGCACCGGTCCACCCACATATCAAATTATCAAAGTAGCGAGCGCGAATCAAACAAACATGGTGAAAGTGACTAGATGAAATTCCCGTGTGTCCTCAAGAATGCTTTGCTTATTATAAGAGACCATTCCTGCCCATTCTTTACAATAAAAAGGATTGGGCTACCTTGCTGCACTTTAGTTACTATTGCTACTTGTCACTTGCTACAAATTATCTTGCTATCAAACTACTCATTACAGATAATTTCAGTGCTTGCAAAACATATCTTGCGGAAAACCGCTTGTCATTTCCTTCTACTCCTCATTGGGTTCAACACTCTTACTTATCGAAAGGACTACGATAGACCCCCTATACTTGTGGGTCATCAATCCCCTACACTTGTGGGTTATCACCCAGCTCCCCTTTAGATCTGCATCGACCATTGGCGCGAGAAGCGGATGCTTGGGGAAAACTTTAGGCTTGAGAATGGGATTGGGGTGTGAAGGCTTGGGAGGCTTGGGCGCTGGAGCAGAAGGAGAGCGTGGAGAAAGATACACTCTTTATAAGTCAGTAAAAAGAAGAAGCGTCCCCTTTGTTGTGCTGTAAAAATTGACACGTTTCATCTGGCCATGCCGTTATGGCCAGATTGGGTGAAACAATTGATTGATGATATCCCCTAAAATGCGGGGCACGATCTTTGTTTAGATACGACGTGCCAACAAGAGGGTTACCTCGACCCGTGATTCGAATAAGCAATAACTAATGCATATGATGTCATGGGTGGTGATGCTTCGGAAAAAGTTGGTCGGTAATTGACTGTTGAACACACCTATGCTCTTGTCTTCAAGACTAAGCAAGCCACACACTTCGGCTAAGTGAAGATGCGTTGGGGTAACGCGTGGTTGGTTGGCCTAATCCCTTGTCGAAAGGGTCGCATGAGCTGATTGGGGATCTACAAGCTTTGTGCGGACACCTTCCTTATATCATGATAAATGTTTATTATTCATGCTAGAATTGTATTAACCGGAAACTTGATAGATGTGTGGATACATAAACAAAACATAGTGTCCCTAGTAAGCCTCTACTAGACTAGCTCGTTGATCAAAGATGGTTAAGTTTCCTAACCATAGACATGTGTTGTCATTTGATGAACGGGATCACATCATTAGGAGAATGATCTGATGGACAAGATCCATCCGTTAGCTTAGCATAATGATCGTTAAGTTTTATTGCTATTGCTTTCTTCATGTCAAATACAAATTCCTTCGACTATGAGATTATGCAACTCCCGAATACCAGAGGAATACCTTATGTGCTATCAAACGTCACAACGTAACTGGGTGATTATAAAGATACCCTATGGGTATCTCGGAAGGTGTTTGTTGGGTTGGCATAGATCGATATTAGGATTTGTCACTCCGAGTATCGAAGAGGTATCTCTGGGCCCTCTCAGTAATGCACATCATGATAAGCCTTGCAAGCAATGTAACTAATGCGTTAGTTGTGGGATGATGCATTAAGGAATGAGTAAAGAGACTTGTTGGTAACGAGATTGAACTAGGTATGAATATACCGACGGTCGAATCCCGGGCAAGTAACATATCGATGACAAAGGGAATAACGTATGTTATCATTACGGTACAACCGATAAAGATCTTCGTAGAATATGTGGGAACCAATATGAGCATCCAGGTTCCGCTGTTGGTTATTGACCGGAGAGGTGTCTCGGTCATGTATACATAGTTCTCGAACCCATAGGGTCCGCACGCTTAACATTCAATGACGATTTTTTATTATATTAGTTATGTGATTTGGTGACCGAATGTTGTTTTAAGTCTTGGATGCGATCATGGACATGACGAGGAGTCTCGAAATGGTCGAGAGGTAAAGATGGCCTCACAAGGTTTATATGATCGGACGGTCAAAGATGGCTAAAGCTTACCACGGCCGGTGGCCGGCGTCGGAGTTGAAAAGGATGGCAGCGTGGCGGCTCTCCTCGATGCGGGGGATGTCCCTTAGGGTTTTCGGGGTCGGGGAGAAACACGATGGGGCATGGCACATCTCGGCGACAGGGATGATCGCGTCTACAGCGTCGAGTGCTTACGATAGTGATGAAGCCGAGCGGCTGGAGCGAGCCAACTCCGGCGAGATTTGAAAGGCGTCAGGGAGTTGTTCCTGTGTGCTTCTGCGAAGGAGAAGGAGTCAGGTAGGTGTGGAGTAGAGAGGGATGAAGAAACAGAGGAGAAATACGGCTAGGGTAACCTTCGATGGCGACGGAATCGATCAGCGGAGGGGCTCCTGCGGCGGCTAACTCGAGCGAGATCGGAGTGGGATGAAACGGAATGGGAACTTCCAAATTTCTGCGAAAATCGGATGAGGAGGAGGAGGTCAGTATTTATAGAGAGGCTTGCGTGGGCAAGGGGCTGAGGAGATCGATCTAATCGATCTATTCGATCTGGTTCTGGTGTGTGTGCTGGATTCTGGGCGCGGCTTGAGGAAGAAGCACGCGCGGCGTCCACTGTTAGCCAGAGAGAGAGAGAGAGAGAGAGAGAAGGAAGGGATCGGGTAGTCGATCGCAAAGGGATTCGGCAGGGCGCGCGTGGCTGGGCTGCGCAAAGAGAGAGCAAGGGAGATGGGCCATGGCACCGGTGGGCTTTAGCAAAAAAAACTTTCTTTCAAATAAAGAAACAGAAAGAAAAAAGGAAATAAAGAAAAGAAGTAAAACTCTAACTAGACATATTATGTACCAAAATGTTTGGAAAAAGAAATCCTAAAACTTCAAATATTTTCCAGAGTCAAATAAAATCTACAAAAATTCATAAAAGTCAAACAGTGCTTCTTTTGCAATAAAACCCAATAAACATTTTTTAAATACCAAAATGATTTCAAATTTATTTTTCTCCATTTTTCTACTGTAGGGAATCATTTTACCCTGTTTCCATATATTTTATTTTTGGAGAAAAATAATTTGAATAAAACCCAAATAACTCCAAATTGAAAATGGTTTTCAAAATACCTTCAAAGGGACTTTAAATTTGATTTTTCAAAATTCCAACTCATATTTCATATGATTTGAAGAAGTCATTTTATCTTCTCTCATGAAAATCATTGAGTTGCATAAAGTTGCTGAATTTGAAATATTTTCAAATGGAATCCATTTTTTTCAAAACCCCTTTTCATTTCAAATGGAAGAAGTCATGTCATCTTCACTCTAGGGTTTTGTGTTTGAATTGAGTTTGAATTCACGGAGATCATAAATGCAAGGGTGAAAGTTTGGGAAAGTCATTTCATTCCCTCTCATTCAACTTTCAAAAAAAATCCACTCAATTTCACTCAATTAATCAAACAAACAATCATAAATATTTATTTAATATAACATTCCAAAATTTAGAATTTTGGGATGTTACATAGTAGGACTCCCCCCCCCCTTGGCGCGCCCCCTTGGTGGCCGGCCTCCTCCTCCCCTCCTTTATATACGGGGGCAGGGGCACCCCAAAGACAACAGTTATTCTCTTAGACGTGTGCGGTGCTCCACAGTTTACTCCTCCGGTCACAGCGCCGTAGTGCTTAGGCGAAGCCCTGCATGGATCACATCACCTTCACCGTCACCACGCCGTCATGCTGACGAAACTCTCCCTTGACCCTCTACTGGATCAAGAGTTCTAGGGACGTCATCGAGCTGAACGTGTGCTAAACTCGGAGGTGTCGTACGTTCGGTACTAGATCAGTTGGATCGTGAAGACATTCGACTACATCAACTGCGTTAACCTAACGCTTTCACTTTCGGTCTACGAGGGTACGTGGACACACTCTCCCCCTCTCGTTGCTATGCATCTCCTAGATAGATCTTGCGTGATCATATGAATATTTCTGAAATTACATGCTAGTTCCCCAATAGTGGTATCAGAGGCAGGTCTATGTGTAGATGATATGCACGAGTAGAACACAAAGAGTTATGGGCGATCATAGTCATACTGCTTACCACCAACGTCTCTATTTGATTCGGCGGCATTGTTGGATGAAGCGGCCCGAACCAACCCTACATGACCATGTTCATGAGACCGGTTCCACCGACAGACATGCAACTTGTTTTGCATAAAGGTGGTTGCCGGGTGTCTGTTTCTCAAACTTTAGTTGAATCGGGTTTGACTACGGCCGGTCCTTGTTGAAGGTTAAAACAGCACACTTGACGAAAAATCGTTGTAGTTTTGATGCGTAGGTAAGAACGGTTCTTGCTAGAAGCCACGTAAAACTTGCAACAACAAAGTAGAGGACGTCTAACTTGTTTTTGCAGGGCTTGTTGTGATGGGATATGGTCAAGACATGATGTGATATAAGTTATTGTTTGAGATGACCATGTTTTGTAAAAGTTATCGGCAACTGTCAGGGGCCTTATGGTTGTCGCTTTATTGTATGAAATGCAATCTCCATGTAATTGCTTTACTTTATCACTATGTGTTAGTGATAGTCGTAGAAGCAATACTTGGCGAGGCGACAACGATGCTACGATGGAGATCAAGGTGTCAAGCCGGTGACGATGGACATCATGACGGTGCTTTGGAGATGGAGATCAAAGGCACAAGATGATGATGGCCATATCATGTCACATATTTTGATTGCATGTGATGTTTATATTTTATGCATCTTATTTTGCTTAATACGCCGGTAGCATTATAAGATGACCCCTCACTAAAATTTCAAGGTATAAGTGTTCTCCCTGAGTATGCACCGTCGCTATAGTTCGTTGTGCCGAGACACCACGTGATTATCGGGTGTGATAGCTCTACGTTCACATACAACGGGTGTAAGACAGTTTTGCACATGCAGAATACTCAGGTTAAACTTGACGAGCCTAGCATGTACAGACATGGCCTCGGAACACTGTGACCGAAAGGTCGAACGTGAATCATATAGTAGAGATGATCAACATAGAGTTGTTCACCATTGAAAACTACTCCATCTCACGTCATGATCGGACATGGTTCAGTTGATATGGATCACGTGATCATTTAGATGACTAGAGGGATGTCTATCTAAGTGGGAGTTCTTAAGTAATATGATTAATTGAATTTAAATTTATCATGAACTTAGTCTTGATTGTTTTTGCATATCTATGTTGTTGTAGATCAATGGACCGCGCTACCGTTCCCTTGAATTTTAATGCGTTCCTAGAGAAAGCTAAGTTGAAAGATTATGGTAGCAACTACACGGACTGGGCCCGTAACTTGAGGATTATCCTCATTATTGCACAGAAGAATTACGTCCTAGAAACACCGCTAGATGCAAGGCCCGCTGCAGGAGCAACTCCAAACGTTATGAATGTCTGGCAAACTAAAGCTGATGACTACCCGATACTTCAGTGTGCCATGCTTTACGGCTTAGAACCAGGACTTCAAAGACATTTTGAATGTCATGGAGCATATGAGATGTTCCAGGAGTTGAAGTTAATATTTCAAGCAAATGCCCGAGTTGAGAGATATTGTAATATCCCAATTTTTCAATTTGGATGTTATACATAGGTCATCATATGCATCTCATATTTTACTTGCATTGTTCGTTGTGATCCTAGAAATCTTAAGCAACTCAAGGACCCAAGGAGAGAGTTGGCGATTTCATAAATTTTCATATTCGAATTTTTCTCGAATTTGAAAAGAGGATCTTTTTTATTTTAATAATTTCCTCTCCAATTATTTCCAATATTTAAATTAAAAGAGAGAAGATAATATGACTTCTTAAAAAAGGAGAGGAATATTGGAGGAAAAATATTAAAATCAAATTATATTTTATTTGCTATTTTATTTGAATTAGAAAAATATGCATTTTTAGGCCAGAAAAATGTTCACTTTGTTCTATATATTAGATTTAGACTGTGAAAATTGTTTTTGGCATTTTTACAATTTTTATTATATTTTATTAGGATTTTCTTCGGGCGAGATTTTATTTTTTAAAAAAACTTCGCCTGACTGGGCCGAAGGCCCAGCCGGCCCACGCGCACCGCCGCCTCCCCGAGCCCTGGCCGAGGCGGACTCGCCGGAGTCCGGCGCCGCCACGCCACCTGCGTCGCCCCCTGCCCAAGTCGGAGCCCCCCGACCCCCTTTATATGACGCCCCGCCCCGGCGCCACCTGTCCACCGCGTCGCGGCAGCCCGCCTCCACCGCAGTCGAGCCGCACCGCCGCCGCTGCCGCTCGCCACCATTGTCGCGCGCCGCCGCCGCAGATCGCGCCTGCGACGCCTGCCGCTTGCACGCCGCCGCCGCACGCCACCGCACGCCGCCCCGCTTCACCGGAGTCCCGCCACCGCCCGCCGGATCTCGCTGTCGTCAACCCCGACTAAATGGTATAAATCGTTCGGTTTTTTTAGGTTTACAGTTTTTTTCGGTTTTCGATTTAGATCGGTTAGATCGGTTTTTTCGAGTTCGCTAATTAGCGAACGTTTGTCCGAACGTTTCTGTTAGCAAACATATTCGTTCGTTTGTCCCTGATAACGAACGTTCATTACGTAGTTTTTCTTTTTATTTTATTTTTCGGCCAGGGACCTATTCGCGATTATTTTTATCGTAGATTAGCCCCTAATTTTCAAACCTCCGCAACTTTTTGCTCGCTCGTCCAAATCCAGTGAAACCAACGCGAAATTATTCGTCTCGAACCCCTCTTTCTAGTTAACCAACTTGAACATGGTTTTGACAATTTAAAATTTGGTTGCAAGCAGATTTGATTTTGAACTTCTTTTTATCGTAGTTTGTGTTTCGTAGCTTCGATTCGTTTGATTCTTTTTGCAAATCGAAGCTCTTCACTTGTACTTTCAGTTTGGATCTTTTCATTTGAGTTTTACCCTTGCATCTATTGCTTGAGTGCTTATGTATGTTATTGTTTGTTTACGATAGAGTTTCCGGAGTGCGAAGCGTGCTACTACGAGTCACTAGGGTTTTCAGATCGTCAGCAAGGCAAGTAACACTTTGATCATATCCCTTATCACCCAGTTTTTATGCATTAATCTCAATCCTTAAACATTGCATCAATAGGATCTTCTTAAACATGTGGGTATTGGGAAGTAGTTGTTGAGGTAGTACCTATTGCCCTTTTCATTCAAACCCTGGGAGTTACTTCTACGTTACGCTTATTATACTTTGCTATGCTATGCTCGTAGACGTGGTTTGGTTTGAGTGATTCATGACAGTTGTGAGTATTATTATGAACTAAGGGTTTACTTAAGGTGGCTACTTTAACACACATCTGGGTGGATTGGTTTGTGGGCACCTGGGGTAATCCAGTGCTGTCCAAAGGAGAATCCCGGGGTATCTGTGTGATTTTTCCTATGGTTCTCCACCCAGGCTCAAAGGGATCATTATGTTATTCATGCTGGAAACTTCCATGTGCAGCCACATGCCATTATGGGCTCTGACATAGTTGAGTAAGTTGTGGGAATCCTTTCCATGATGGGCTAGCAGATGTAGGGGATTGTAGGTGTACCGGCGTATCTATCGGTTATGGGGACCTCTTCGGAAAGACTGTATCTCGGTCATCCGTTTCTCAAACATCATGCAGTGCAAGAAATACAATGGAGGAGATCGAGTCTTGTGGGGAAAAGTGCGCAAACCTCTGCAGAGTGTACAAACTAATTATGATTAGCCGTGTCCCCGGTTATGGACATCTTAAGTATTTGGTGCTTGAATTATTATGTTGATCTCATCACTTTACTTAATTAACTTTTGGGTTAATGATTATTAATTTGGGATTGAGATGGGATTACCATTCTCAATGTTTTCAACAAACTTTGTAGTTAAATAAAAATATATTCCTTTGTTGTAGGGAAAAACTAGCTTTCTGCAAAAATATAATCATAGAGCCTCCACCAGCCAAATATGCATATAGTTATAGGTATTACATATTAATTGCTCTACGGTGTTATTTTGCCAGCATATTCCATGTGCTGACCCGTTTCGGGCTTCAACGTATTAAGTTGCAGACTTTTCAGATGAAGAGTAAGGTGCACTAGGTCGTTGTCGTGCACTCAACTATGCCGTTGGAGTTGATGGACTCATTTACCTCCGAAGCCTTCCGTTGTTATCTTCATTAGATGGCCTTCAGCCATATTATTGTAATAAGTTCTCTTTTGAGACATTCGATGTAATAAGTGTGTGATTTAACTCTGTTATAAATCCTCGAGTATTGTGTTTATCAGCATTACCGATCCAGGGATGACACTTATGCACAGATATTTGACCGTCTGAGGTCGGATCGCTACAAGATGGTATCAGAGCACATGCTGACTGTAGGACGCGACCACTAAGATAAGCCATAGTACCCTCTTCTCTACTCATTTCTGACTCTTCTCCACTTTCTACTCTATAGATGGCAGACCCAAGGAACAAGTTTACACAACCGGATGAAGATACACCTTTTGGACGACACTTGAAGGAGGCCACTAGGTACCTGAACATCGGAATACCGAGCTTCACCGGGACCTACACTGCCACTCTACCGGAAGAAGAGCGCTGGACAGTTCGAGTACATGTTCCATGAAGGACTTTCACGTCAGTTACGGAGCCCATAGAGTTTTCCTTTGATGCACTGACCTGGAGTCTGGGAAAGAGCATGGCAGCTCACATCGCCATGGGATGCATCGGCGAAGTATACCACAAGGATCTTAAGGATGTCGAGATGAGCAATGGGAGATGATTTGCACCAGGAGGGACAAGTCCATTGCAGCCTACATCCAGGAGTTAGACCAACACATTCATCGTCAGGAGAACCAGATGTGCGCCAGCATGATAGACCTGAAGAAGGTGATGACCAGGAACATGGAGCTAGAAGAAGAGCTCAAGTCTACACGCGATGGATATGAAGAGGAAATTGTGGTACTACTAGAGAAGAATGAAGACCTGAAGAAGAATCTAGGAGTATTCATGGGAGACCGTGCGCCAGGAGAGGACAACCATCCCGAAGACTACATCATCACCGACGACACCGACTCCGACCCCGATAGTGATGATGATTATGAAGACGAAGCTGGAGCAGATATCATGGAGTCTTCTTTCGGTCAAAATTTCTAGTCAACCACCATATTATCAGTAGTATTCCTCCATGTATATAGAATAGTCCGAGTATTTTGTAACGGTAGCTAGATTGCTTGTATGCCCTTGTTTGAATTGAGTGTTGTGATTAGGATTGTGTGTTTGTCTCATGTGCATATGGGTAGTGATTTTCTCCTTAGACCCCACTCTATTCTAATCTCTCCCCTGTAAACCTATCAGATGCCTCCGAGATGTGACCCCGGATTTGTCTTCCCACCGAAGCTTACTCAGTTGATCCAGCAGCAGAATGCCTTGATGCAGTTGCTAGTCCAGAACAAAGGCAACAACAACAACAACAACAACAACCCACCGCCACCACCTCCAGTTGACAACATAGCCCGTTTTCTGAGGTTGAATCCGCCGGTGTTTTCCAGTACCACCGAGCCGATTGCTGCTGATGACTGGCTCCGTGGGATTGGAAGGGAGTTGACCACCGCAGGTTGCACAGATGCTGAGAAGGTGCATTTTGCCGCACATCAATTGGATGGACCCGCAGCCTAATGGTGGGAGAATTACACAGCCACTTTTCCCATAGCCAATGTCACATGGGATCAATTTCAGCAAGCTTTCCACACAGCCCATGTCTCTATAGGAGCAATGAATATGAAGAAGCGTGAGTTTCGCAACTTACGCCAGGGAAATCGTACTGTGGGGCAGTACGTGGATGAGTTTAGCAAGTTAGATCGCTATGCCCCAGATCATGTGGCCACAGATGCATCAAAGAGGGAGAAGTTTATGGAAGGGCTGAATGATGAGATGAGTATGCAGTTGATGGTGGCAACATTTACTAACTACCAGGAGTTGGTAGACAGGGCCCTTATGATTGAAAGCAAACAACAGCAGATAGAGAGCCGCAAACGAAAGTATGGACAGGGGAAGTACAATTTTGGAGCTCAGCAGAAGCCTCGCTTTACCCCTAACTCTGGAGGTTACACCCATAACCATGGAGGCCATACTCACAATGGAGGAAGCTCACATAAACACAGTGGGCCTAAGAATGGAAATGGGAATGGGGGAAGCATCAGCCAGAACCGTTCCACTCCAACAACGCCCGCCAAGAAGGACCTGAGCCATGTTACCTGTTACAAGTGCGGGAAGACAGGACAGTACGCCAATGATTGCTCAGAATTGAAGAATGGCAACAGAAATGGAAACTCTGGGAAGAAGCCCAACCCTTTCACCAGAGGACAAGTGAACCACGTTAACGTGGCGGAGGTTGAAGAACAACCAGATGCAGTTATAGGTAAGTTTTTGATTAAGTCATTTGCTGCAATAGTTCTTTGTGATACTGGTGCATCACATTCATACATATCAAGGGGATTTGTGGATAAATATAAGTTGCCCACCAAAGTTCTTAAGACACCAATGTTAGTAAGCTCACCTGGAGCGGACTAATATGGCAAGCAATGGATGTTTTCAGATGCCATTGACCATAGGTAGTCATGTTTTCCCCTCAGACCTGATAATTTTGGAGTCATAAGGATTGGATGTGATATTAGGCATGGATTGGCTATCCATGTATGGAGGAAATATCAATTGTGCTAGTAAGTCAATTCTACTCACCACCCCGGAGGAAAAAGGATCAAGTATGTGTCTAGGCATGCGCCAAGGAGGACCCAAGTAAATTCCCTCTCGGGAGTTGTTCAGGAAGAAGTGCCTGGTGTGAAGGATTACCCGGATGTATTTCCAGAGGAACTACCAGGCATGCCGCCAGATCGAGACATAGAGTTTTTGATTGAGCTGTTGCCAGGCACCGGACCAATATCGAAGAGACCGTATCGGATGCCCGCAAATGATCTGGAGAAAATTAAGAAGCAGATTAAGGAGTTATTGGAGAAAGGTTACATCCGACTAAGTTCATCACCGTGGGGAGCCCCAGTGCTCTTAGTTGAGAAGAAGGATGGATCTTTGAGAATGGTTGTTGACTATCGGGCGTTGAATGAAGTAACGATCAAGAATAAGTACCCACTACCGATGATCAATGATCTGTTTGACCAGTTGCAAGGAGCTAAAGTATTCTCCAAGATTGATCTTCGATCAGGTTACCACCAGTTGAAGATTCGGGAACATGATATACCTAAGACAGCTTTTACCACAAGGTACGGGCTATATGAGTACACGGTCATGTCTTTTGGATTGACTAATGCCCCTGCCTATTTTATGAGCATGATGAACAAGGTGTTCATGGAGTTTTTGGATAAGTTTGTTGTGGTGTTCATTGATGATATTTTGGTGTACTCGAAGAATGAAGAGGAACACAAGGAGCATTTGCGCTTAGTTCTCGAGAAGCTCAGGGAACATCAGCTATACGCCAAGTTCAGCAAATGTGAGTTTTGGTTAAAGGAAGTTGGATTTCTTGGACATGTTATATCGGGAGAAGGTATAACAGTAGATCCTACCAAGGTTCAGTCTGTCACTGAGTGGTTGGCACCCACCTTAGTTGGAGAGATCCGCAGTTTTCTGGGACTCGCAGGATATTACAGGAGGTTCATTGAGAATTTTTCCAAGATTGCGAAACCCATGATGGAGTTGTTGAAGAAGGACACCAAGTTCAAATGGACCAAGGATTGTGAGGCCAGTTTTCAGGAGTTGAAGAAACGTTTGGTTACAGACCCAGTACTGATTCTTCCGGATATATGCAAGGATTTCCAAGTGTATTGCGACGCTTCTCGCTTAGTACTTGGAGGTGTACTTATGCAAGATGGAAGAGTTGTTTCATATGCCTCACGACAGCTTCAACCTCATGAGTTCAATTATGCCACCCATGATTCAGAGTTAGCAACCGTAGTGCATGAGCTCAAGACCTGGAGACATTTTCTTATTGGAAACCGTTGTGATGTGTACATGGATCACAAGAGTTTGAAGTACATTTTCATGCAGAAGGAGCTGAATCTCAAGCAGAGGAGATGGTTGGAGCTCATAAAGGATAATGATATGAAGCTACACTATCACCCAGGAAAGGCCAATGTCGTAGCAGACGCTTTGATCCGCAAGAGTTATGTAAATACCCTCGTAAGCGGAGGATTACCGCAGGAATTAGCTGACGATCTAAAGGAACTTTGTTTGGAGATAGTTCCAAGAGGTTTTGTTGCAGCAATGGAGGTACAGTCTATATTATTGGAAGGATGATAAGGAAATTGCTGAGATAAAGGAGAAGATGAGCAAAGGAAAATCCAAGGGTTTTCATGAGGATGAGCACGAGAATTTATGGTTTGAGGATCGTATATATGTGCCCAATAATGCGGAGATCAGGAAGTTAATACTTCAGGAAGCTCATGACTCGCCATACTCAATTCACCCAGGAAACACCGAGATGTATTTGGATTTGAAGGAACATTTTTGGTGGACAGGTATGAAGAAGGATATTACCGAGTATGTAGCAGTATATGATGTATGTTAGAGAGTGAAGGCAGGACATCAGAAGCCAGCAGGATTATTACAGCCTATGCCGATACCAGAATGGAAGTGGGACAAACTTGGCATGAATTTCATCACCGGATTACCCAGGACCTGATCGGGATATGATTCAATCTAGGTAGTAGTTGATCGCTTGACCAAGGTAGCTCACTTTATCCCAGTGAAAACTACTTATACGAGCGCGAAGTTGGCCAGGATATATATGACCAGGATCGTATGTCTGGATGGAGTCCCGAGGACCATCGTATCGGATAGAGGGACACAGTTTACTTCAAAGTTTTGATAATCAGCTGCACCAGACTTTGGGTACCAGGCTAGAGTTCAGTACAACCTTTCACCCGCAGACAGATGGACAGACCGAGAGACTCAATCAGATTCTGGAGGACATGTTGAGAGCTTGTGCGCTAGATTATGGATCTAGTTGGGATGACAATTTGCCTTACGCAGAGTTCTCATACAACAACAGTTATCAGGCTAGTTTGAAGATGGCACCCTTCGAAGCTCTGTATGGAAGAAGGTACAGGACACCGTTAATGTGGGATGAAGTCGGAGACTGTCAGTTGTTTGGACCAGATTTAATCAAGGAGTCTAAAGAGAAGGTTAAGTTGATTCAAGATAGACTAAAGGTAGCTCAGTCTAGGCAGAAGAGTTATGCCGACACCAAACGCAAGGAGGTAGTCTATGAAATCGGAGAAAGAGCATATCTTCGAGTGTCACCTCTGTGGGGAGTTAAACGCTTTGGAGTTAAGGGAAAATTAGCCCCGAGATTTGTAGGACCATACCGAGTTCTGGAACGTATGGAGAAGTTGCCTACAAGTTGGAGTTACCCGAAGGATTGTCAGGAGTTCATGATGTGTTTCACGTTTCCCAGTTGAAGAAGTGCCATGCAGAGATGGCTGATATTCCTCTGAGAGATACAGTGCCCCTAGAAGCAATTCAGTTGGATAGGACCTAACCTACGAGGAGAAGCCTGTCAAGATTCTCGAGTTTGCCAGCCGAGTTACACGCAGTAAGGTTATCAAGTTTTTCAAAGTTCAGTGGAGCCACCATACCAAGGATGAAGCCACCTGGGAGCGAGAGGAAGACCTACTAAAAGACCACCCACACCTATTTTCTAGCCAACCGAATCTCGAGGGCAAGATTCATCTTAAGGGGGGGTAGGTTTGTAACATCCCAAATTTTCAATTTGGATATTATACATAGGTCATCATATGCATCTCATATTTTACTTGCATTGTTGGTTGTGATCCTAGAAATCCTAAGCAACTCAAGGACCCAAGGAGAGAGTTGGGGATTTCATAAATTTTCATATTTGAATTTTTCTCAAATTTGAAAAGAGGATTTTTTGATTTTAATAATTTTCTCTCCAATTATTTCCAATATTTAAATTAAAAGAGAGAAGATAATATGACTTCTTCAAAAAGGAGAGGAATATTGGAGGAAAAATATTAAAATCAAATTATATTTTATTTGTATTTTATTTGAATTAGAAAAATATGCATTTTTGAAAATTGCATTTTTAGGCCAGAAAAATGTTCACTTTGTTCTAAATATTAGATTTAGACGGTGAAAATTGTATTTTAGCATTTTTAGATTTTATTAGGATTTTCTTCGGGCGAGATTTTATTTAAAAAAAACTTTGCCCGACTGGGTCGAAGGCCCATCCGAGCGGCCCAGCCGGCCCACGCACGCCGCTGCCTTCGAGTCGTGGTTGAGGCGGACTCGCCGGAGTCCCGCGCCGCCACGCCACCCGCGTCGCCCCCTGCCCATGTCGGAGCCCCCCGACCCCCTTTACATGCCGCCCCGCCCCGCGGCCACCTCTCCACCCCGCCGCCACAGCCGAGCCACACTACCGCCACTGCCACCCGCCGCCGTTGCCGCGTGCCGCCGCACCAGCTCGCGCCCGCGCGGCCTGCCGCATGTGTGCCGCCACCGCACGCCGCCCCGCCTCACGAGAGTCCCGCCGCCGCCCGCCGGATCTCGTCGTCTGTAACACCCTCGATGCGACTATAGCTCCCACGTGTCGAGGCACGACTTAGAGACATAATCGCATTGAAGGCATATGTCGCAAGTTAGACAATCTTCACAACATCCCATGTAATATATAGATAATAAAAGGGGAGATAACATAGTTGGCTTACACTCGCCACATCAATCAAGTACATAAATAACATTACATCATCCAAACACTCATGGCCCGACTACGGCGCCAAAATAAAAGATAACCCAACATGCGACACGGTCCCGATCACCCCCAACTGGGCTCCACTACTGATCATCAGGAAAGGAAACATAGTATCGTTGAGAGTCCTCGTCGAACTCCCACTTGAGCTCGAGCGCGTCACCTGGAGCGGAATCATCAGGCCCTGCATCTGGTGTAATAGTAATCTGTGAGCCACAGGGACTCAGCAATCTCGCACCCTCGCGATCAAGACTATTTAAGCTTATAGGTAAGGCAAGGTAAAAATATATGTGGAGCTGCAGCAAGCGACTAGCAAATATGGTGGCTATCTTGTTCGCAAAAGAGAGCGAGAAGAGGAGGCAAAACGCGAGCGAGAAACTAGAGAGCAACCTGCGCAAACCTTACTCCAACACCGTGTCCACTTCCCGGACTCCGCCGAGAAGAGGCCATCACGGTAACTCACACGGTTGATTCATTTTAGTTAAGTTAAGGTTCAAGTTATCTACAACCGGACATTAACAAATTCCCACCTGCCCATAACCGTGGGCACGGCTTTTGAAAGTTCAAATCCCTGCAGGGGAGTCCCAACTTAGCCCATGACAAGCTCTCACGGTCAACGAAGGAATAGACCTCCTCCCGAGACGTTCCAATCAGACTCGGTATCTCGGTTCTTCAAGACACTTCGACAGGTTAAAACAAGACCAGCAACACCGCCCGAATGTGCCGACAAATCCCGATAGGAGCTACACATATCTCGTTCTCAGGGCACACTCAGATGAGCGCTCCATACAACTAAAACCAAACCTCGAGTTTCCCCGAGGGGACGCTGCATAGGACTCTAGTTCAGACCAACACTCAGAGGAGCACTGGCCCGGGGGGGCTAAAATAAGATGACCCTCGGGCTCCGGAAACCCAAGGGAAAAATAGGCTAGGTGGAAAATGGTAAAACCAAGGTTGGGCATTGCTGGAAAAGCTTTAATCAAGGCGAACTATCAAGGGGTTCCCATTATAACCCAACCGCGTAAGGAACGCAAAATCCGGGAACATAACACCGATATGACGGAAACTAGGGCGGCAAGAGTGGAACAAAACACTAGGCGAGAGGCCGAGCCTTCCACCCTTTACCAATTATATAGATGCATTAAGATAACATGGCAATATAATGATATCCCAACAAGTAAGTAATGTTCCAACAAGGAACGGTCTCCAATCTTCACCTGCAACTAGCAACGCTATAAGAGGGGCTGAGCAAAGCGGTAACATAGCCAATCAACGGTTTGCTAGGACATGGTGGGTTAGAGGTTTGACATGGCTATTTGGGAGGCTTGAAAGCAAGTGGTAGGCATCGTAGCATTGGCATAGCAAAAGAGCGAGCATCTAGCAAAGCAAAGATAGTAGTGATTTCGAGGGTATGATCATCTTGCCTGCAAAGTTGTCAGAGTTGACTGGATCCTCGAAAGCAAACTCAACGGGCTCCTCATTGGCGAACTCGTCTCCCATCTCTACCCAAACAAGACAAACAAGCAAAAGTAACACAATCAACCACGTGCAAAGCTCAAACAATATGATGCAAAGGATGGTATGCTATGCGGGATGCGATGCGGGATGCATATGCAAGATTTGACAAGGGATGCATGAACCTGGCCTCAACTTGTGAATCCAAGTGTGCCACTGGAAATATGAGATGAAATCGCTTGAAAACGATATAAAGAACGCCGGAATCGGAGTTACGGTTTGGAAATGGCAAGCAAATCAAATATGACCACGTTCTGCGATTTACAGCAAGTAGCCATCTAAATGCAACAAGATGAACATGCTACAGCACCCAAACATGGCAACAAAATACATGGAAGGGATGCATTCCTGATGCTTAGCAAAAGTCTAGCACTGAGCTACGGCCAAATCATCCATTAACAGGTTCAAACAAGCATGGCAAAAATGCATATGGCAAACAGATTTCAGACTTAGTGAAATTAACACTTGTCTGGAATTTCAGATCAGGTAGCACTCTTCGGAGCAACAAAACTATATGCTACAGGACCTGAACATGGCAAAGTAAAGCATGGCCTGGAGCTACTCAAAGAGCTTAACAAAAGTCCCTTAGTGACCTTGAGCCAAAAGGGATCAGAAAATACAATTGCAAGCATGTGAACATGGCAAAAACATAATCAGTTCTCAGACTTTGTGAAAACTGGAGCATGCTGAAAACAGACATCAAGTAGGCATGTTTACGAGCTCGATGCACTCACTACGGAGCAAGTCATGACAATCTAAGAATACACCCATCAAGAATACACAAAATATAAGCTAGACATGGCAAGAACAATAGCATAGCATGCATGGATCAACTACAACATCCTCGGCAAAATCGCTAACAAGTAGACAATCTGCCCAGATTCACGAAGTAGCAAAAGTAGATCTCGATTGACTCAAGCTAGGGTGCTCCATAAATTCAAACAAAGACATGGATGGATAGAGAACTACAAGATTAACAAAACATCCTTACTGATCATCCTCAAAAGAGGCACAGATCACTAGGAAACAACATGAACATATGGCATCATGAGATAAACAGGTCAAGGACTTAGTGAAAATGCTAAGTCCCTGAAAACAGAATTACCAAGTGCCTCACTTTGCAAGCTCGTGCTAGTCACCACACACATCATAAAAATACATGGGTTGCACCTCTAGAAAGACGGCAAAATCCTTAACAAAACATATGTAGAGCTCATGGGCATATCATGCACACAATAATCATGGCAAAAATGACAAATATCTAAATGGAGTAGCAGATCTGGCAATTATCTCAAGTAGCACTCTTCTAACAGCATTTCGGGCATCAAGATGAACTCAAATGAAAATGATGCAATGGAATGAAATGATGTACTCTCTGAGACGAACATTTTGATATGCTATATGCCAAAAACGGAGTTACGGATGCAAAGTTACAATGCGATGAACAGCAGCATATGAGCTAGGGTTTCGGGCAAAAAGTCAACCGTCTCCGGATCTAGATCTGGCGGGTTACTGTAGCTGGCCAGGTACTGTAGCACGAACTCGCCGGAGATGGAAGTTTTCGCCAGAGAAGACCGAGGCCGGCGGGGAAGGGGTCTTCGGAGATGGATCCGGCGCGGGGCGGCGCCGTGGGGGCGAGGGCGACCCGCGGCGAGCGGTGCGAGGCCGGGCAGCGAGGGGCGCGCGCTCCCTACTCCGGCCGACGAGGTCAGGGCGGCCGGCTGGACGAAGCGCGGCGGAGCGGCGAGGTGAAGGCGGCGGCGCGAGGTAGAAGAAGGGCGGCGGGGCGCGGGCGCCGTTGCGGGAGAGCTCGGGCCGCGGGGGCCCTACGCGGGCCGAGCGGGCCGGCGCGCGGGTGGAGGCGCGGCAAAGTGGGCGCGGCGACCGGGCGAATAGGGAGGCGCCATGTGGCAGCGGCGGGCGGATCGAACGTGTCCGGCGGCGACGGATCTGAGATTTTTAGGGTTTCTGGGGAGGAGACCCGGGATTTGGAATGGGGGTTCTTTAAATAGACATAGAGGGAGCTAGGAGAGTCCAAATGAGGTGCGGTTTTCGGCCACGCGATCGTGATCGAACGATCTAGATGATGGAGAGGGTTTTGGTGGGTTTTGGGCCAACTTGGAGGGGTGTTGGGCTGCAACACACACGAGGCCTTTTCGGTCCCTTGGCTAACCGTTGGAGCATCAAACGAAGTTCAAATGGTACAAAACTTGATAGGCGGTCTACCGGTAGTAAACCAAGGCTGCTTGGCAAGTCTCGGTCCAATCCGGAAATGTTAAATCCCCACACACGAAAGAAAAGTAGAAATGACCACCGGAGGAGAACGAAGCGCCGGAATGCAAAACGGACAACGGGGAAAATGCTCGAATGCAAGAGATGAACATGTATGCAAATGCAATGCACATGATGACATGATATGAGATGCATGACAACGATAACAACACACGGATACAAAGACCCGAACCCGAGAAAATAAAATAACTTAAAGCCGGAAACGGCAAGAGTTGGAGTACAAATTGGGAAAGTCATATCCGGGGTGTTACACCGTCGGTCAACACCGGCTAAACGGTATAAACCATTCGGTTTTTTTAGGTTTATGTTTTTTTCGATTTTCGATTTAGATCGGTTAGATCGGTTTTTTTCGAGTTCGCTAATTAGCGAACATTCGTCCGAACATTTCTGTTAGCGAACGTATTCGTTCGTTTGTCCCTGATAACGAACGTTCGTTCCGTACTTTTTCTTTTCATTTTATTTTTCGGCCAGGGACCTATTCGCGATTATTTTTATCGCAGATTAGCCCCTGATTTTCAAACCTCTGCAACTTTTCAAACACTCTAGTGCAAGTGGGAGACTGAAGGAAATATGCCCTAGAGGCAATAAAATTGTTATTATATTTCCTTATATCATTATAAATGTTTATTATTCATGCTAGAATTGTATTAACCGGAAACTTGATACATGTGTGGATACATAGACAAAACACAGTGTCCCTAGTAAGCTTCTACTGGACTAGCTCGTTGATCAAAGATGGTTAAGTTTCCTAACCATAAACATGTGTTGTCATTTAATGAACGAGGTCACATTATTAGGAGAATGATGTGATGGACCAGACCCATCCGTTAGCTTAGCATAATGATCGTTAAGTTTTATTGTTATTTCTTTCTTCATGTCAAATACATATTCCTTCGACTATGAGATTATGCAACTCCCGAATACTGGAGGAATACCTTGTGTGCTATCAAACGTCACAATATAACTGGGTGATTATAAAGATGCTCTACAGGTATATCCGAAGGTGTTTGTTGGGTTGGCATAGATCAAGATTAGGATTTGTCACTCTGAGTATTGGAGAGGTATCTCTAGGCCCTCTCGGTAATGCACATCATGATAATCCTTGGAAGCAATGTGAGTAATGAGTTAGTTGCAGGATGATGCATTACGGAATGAGTAAAGAGACTTGCCGGTAACGAGATTGAACTATGTATGAAGATATCGACGATCGAATCTCGGGCAAGTAACATACCGATGACAAAGGGAATAACGCATGTTGTCATTACGGTACGACCGATAAAGATCTTAGTAGAATATGTGGGAACCAATATGAGCATCCAGGTTCCGTTGTTGGTTATTGACCGGAGAGGTGTCTCGGTCATGTCTACATAGTTCTCGAACCCGTAGGGTCCGCACGCTTAACGTTTGATGACGATTTTGTATTATATGAGTTATGTGATTTGGTGACCGAATATTGTTCGGAGTCCCGGACGAGATCACGGACATGACGAGGAGTCTCGAAATGGCCGAGAGGTAAAGATTCATATTATATATATATATATTATATAGGACAATGATATTCGGACACCGGAAGTGTTCCGGGGGTACTGGGTACATATCGGGTCACCGGAAGGGGTTCCGGGCAACCCCCGGCCAAGATTTGGGCCTATTGGGCCAAGAGGGGAAACACAGCAGCCAACATGGGCTGCTGCGCCTCCCATGTAGGCCGAATAGTAAGAGGAAGGAAAGGGGGGAGAGAGAAAGGAAGGGGAGGGATTCGACCTCCCCCTTCCTTCTTTCCCCCTCCTCTTTCCTTCTCCCTCCAGAGAACAAGGAAAGGGGGCGAATTGGGGTGGGAGCCCAAGTAGGATTCGGCCTACTTGGGCGCCCCCTGGCTGCCTCTTCCCCCCTCCAACCTATATATATGTGGGGAGGGGGGCACCTAGAAGACACAGAAACAAATGTTAGTCGTGTGCCCCCCTCCACAGTTTACTCCTCCGGTCATTTTTGTCGTAGTGCTTAGGCGAAGCCCTACTCGGATCACTTCACCATCACCGTCACCACGCCGTCGTACTGATTGAACTCTCCCTCGACACTTTGCTGGATCAAGAGTTCGCGGGACGTCATCGAGCTGAACGTGTGCAGAACTCGGAGGTGTCATACGTTCGGTGCTTGATCGGTCGGAACGAGAAGAAGTTCGACTACATCAACCGTTTTGTCAAATGCTTCCGCTTTCGGTCTATGAGGGTACGTGGACACACTCTCCCCTTCTTGTTGCTATGCATCTCCTAGATAGATCTTGCGTGAGCGTTGGATTTTTTTTGAAATTACATGCCACGTTTCCCAACACGTTGAACTTGCTTGCTAAGCCGAAGACTATCCAGCCAAAGACATTATCCGAAGAGGATTATCATCCTCGACTTTGAAGACAAGTTTGGGGGCTACTAAAGGTGTCTAGGACTAGGGGGTCCCGGCCTAGCCGGTCTAGTCCATGGACCGGAGTGCCAGCCCATAGAGGAGAAGAGACTTCGGAGGCCTCTAGTCTGTTTCGACCGAAGACTTGGGTGTACTTCAAGTACATTTGTTAGATTCGGCATGTAATCCCTAGATGGTAACCAACCATGTATGATCCTGGTTACCCCTGGTGCCTATATAACCAGAAGGGTTTAGTCCGTAGAGGGCCATTCATTCATCATCATCACCGTTACCCCTAGGGTTTAGACCACAACTTACGATCTCAAGGTAGATCAACTTTGTACTTTGATACTCCCATAATATAAGCAAGAGCATGACGTAGGGTTTTACCTCCTTGGAGAGGGCTTGAACCTGGGTAAAAGCATCGTGTCCTCTGTCTCTTGTTACCCATCGAGCCGATCTCACAGCTCGGGCCACCCTACCCGAGGTCTGTCGGTTTTGACACCGACACTTATGCACTGATTTTGTGATAGCCATAGTGCTTCATGTTATATATCTTGCTATCACATAGTTATTTATCTTGATTAGCATAAGTTTTTAGTGCACATAGTTAAGCCTCGTATATTTAGGTTTTGTTCTTGACAAATTAAACGCTAGTTTTATTCCGAATTTTTGAGCCTAAACCGCAATTGTTTCTAAACCGCCTATTCACCCCCTCTAGGCGACATCCACGTCCTTTCACACTATTCTTGTCAGTTCATAATACTTTACAAAAATTGATGCTAGTCTCCTCGTTACCGGTTTTGTTCTTTTTTCTCATTCTTGTGTTTTGATATCCATGTGAGCAAGTCACGCTTTGTATGGACAGAACATGGTAGATATTGTCACACCGATAGGGCCCCAATAATATCTCTTCATCACCAGAGGAGCAAATCTCAGTCTCGAGTATCGTCCCTTGTCATTCATTTTCGATGAACCTATAAGCTACCGTTATGATCACCCTATCACGGGTGATGTTAGAAGAACCCTAAAGTGCATCGTCCAGTATGAGGTGACTCGATACTCTCATGGTCTAAGGAATTATGCATTCGTCAAGTTTCTCATGTTATGGACTATTGACTTGTGATGAAATAATCTCCTAGTATAATATACAACTTTGGTCAATTCAGCACAAGTGTCCTTCTAACATCGTTCCCTCAATGTTGTTGGCATCATCATTACACTTAATTATTCCTTTGATCAGGAAAACAGAACCATCATGCAACACTTAAGCTAGTCCTAGAGGCAATACTAGGAATCTATTTGACCGCTTATAATTCTACATGTGCACATGTGTTTTCCTCTGAGCCTCTTGGTTTTCGCTGACTCGAGAACCATAGTAGTCATACATAGAATATAAACATTAATCATAAACTAAGAAAAAAGTAATATTTTTATTATTGCCCCTAGGGCATATTTCCAACAAGCACCATGTCCAGAAAATGAGCTTGAGGATACTACCTTGTAGGTAGAGTTACCAAAGACATTGTCTTGGACGCCTCCTCGAAAACTTGCTATTGTCGCTCATCACGGTAGGGATAGCAATCGTCATAAGATTGACCATAGGAGCCCCGAACTTGTTACATACCTTGATTACCACGGGCTCCATAAGAGTTGATGTGGCCACCGTTGCGATAACCTCGTCCGCCATCACCATGGGAACCACCACGTTGGGCAGTGGCGCACGCCGGTCACCAGGACCAGCACGAGATGTGCTGCCATGGGAGGAGGAGCACTCCCAAGATCACGATCATCACCGCCCAGCTCCATGCCTCGCCCTGCCATGACGGCTTTGACAAAAAGGTGTGAATCCGAAGTTTGCCACACCCGTGTATATTTTCCACGTCCCAGAGACCTAAACCCAAGTTTATCCATACAAGCCGCAAAGGCTGAACGTCAATCACATGGTGCAGTAGGGAAGGAAATGATCAATATCGTCCCACGCATGATTCCTGTCACAGAGTCATGGGGGGCATGCAGATCCTGATGGGCCACATTTGTCCCATCATCATCTAGCCGGGTCCGACATGCGAGCAAATTTGAACTTAACAGCCGATGTCCATCCACCAAGGTTGCATCCGACTCCGACAATGGTGATGCCGCAGATCGGGGAAGTAAGGAGGCATCCCTCCTCAAATTACGAACACTTTGAAGATTAACATGCACTGCCACATGGTGCAACCTACCCTTCCTTTTCCAAGGCATTACCTTGGTCCATAAACTATCTAGAAAATTGGTGAGTGTGATGATCGGATGGCCGACCACCGAGAGAGGTCCACACCGGGGCTTTGAAGAGCGTCGAGCGACAACCCCGCACACCAAGTCACCCACCATGGCCTCTTAAAATCCTTGCATGCCATCTCGTCGTTGCCCCTCTCGCGCCGGATTGAAAGCCGAGATCTGTAGGATCGCCCCAACCTCCTCGGCCAAGTATCCCGCGACGTGGTAGTCGTAGGCCCAAAGAAAGGGAGAACACAAACCAGGAACCAAACCACCTTTACTGTTGGGGTCGACTTTGTCCTCAAACTCATCGGAGAGAATCCAAAATCACCCCTCGACGGTCATCCGCTCAGCCCCGATCCGAAAACCAAGCATCATCCGCTTGGCCCCCGTCTGAAAACCAAGCATGGCAAACAATTTTGCCTAAAACTTTGGTATAACCCGTGGCCAAGAAAACCAGAGGAACACAACTTAGCTGTAGTGAATGATGATTTTTGCCACATTTCCAAGACTTGGTCAAACTTGACGGTACACCGTCCCCCGCGGCATCCAATCCAATGGCCGAGAATTGTCCACGTTATCACCGGACGCAACTTCCTCACCCAATCCACTGGGCCGTTAGAACGAGCTAGAGAGAAGCGTCCTCTCGTCACGCCATGAGAGCCGCTTGCTTCTGCTTGTCCTTCACCGCTGCCTCTCCCCCCCTCCCTTCCACCTCCACCGCTGCCTCGAGCCCACGCTGTCAGAGTCACGCCTCCTACCGCTGGTCCCAGCCACGCCATAGCCGCGGCGGGGTGGTCCGGGCCCTCCACGAGCGGCTGCTAGAGACACCAACCCCCGCACCAGCGGAGACCGAGGTCGAGGATGAGAGTGGTGTCGGTGAGATAGAAGACGGCGGTGAACGGGAGGGAAGAGATGGGCAGGCTGATATTGTGGGCCCGTCGGAGGCCCAGGAGCAGCCGAAGAGCAGGCGACGACAGCAGCAGGAGGAAGAGGATGCCACGGCGGAGCGCGCCCGGTTCAAGCTCATCAACGGCAAAGAGGTAGACGACTTCGTATTGCTTAGCTGCTCTAGGATCATGAATTGCCCCCGCACAAATAAGAATCGCTGATGCTTGTGAGAAATTGAGGATGAGACAATTAGATGCAGCTACCGAATTCACCGGAGATGGCCCTGTTTTCTTACATTCCAGAAAGTAACTCTATTTGTTATTTGAATCTATGGTGTGGTCCAAGGACTGAAACTGGAAGCTTGCTGCAGATATTTCAAGAGAAGACCTACCTAGTTGGAGTCGAGTGCAAGAGGGCCGCAAGAGATAACTTCAGCATAGAGGAATCGCTCAAGGAGCTTGAGCAGTTAGCTGATACTGCTGGGCTCATGGTTCTCGGATCGACCTATCAAAAGTAAGCTCCTGACCCCCTCTTTTCCTAACTGATTCTCATTGAGTTGTTGAGGTGGACCCTGCTATATCGGAGTAACTGATTCACAACGAGCTATATTTACTCCCCAAACGGCCTGCCATAAAGGCATTCAAAAAAAAAAAACTCCCCAAACGGCCTTTTTTTTTTCTTCTTTCTAAAAATCCTTCCGTTTGCCACCCAAATGTAGGAACCAGGAACCATGCTTTGTCTTGTCTACATCGTGTTTGAGGACATGCGGAGAATATTTGGCGTGACAAGTCCGAGTCCATTGTTGACGATTCATGTGCAAAAATAAAATTGATGAATGATCAGTATAGTTATTATAGGATGTGGCTAGGTCTCAGTCGACTGAGATTTAACCAAGTCTCGGTCAAATGACAATAACATGCAAGAGAGAAAAAGAAAAAACTGAATTATTTTTTTGCACGGATTTCAATGTAAGATCTTATGGATATAGCATCGACTGAGACTTAACGAAGCCTCAGTCGACTGAGACATAACAAGACTTATAGTAATACTAAAAGGAGTTCCAAACCTGGTAAGCAGGTCGCACAATCATATTATCAGACACAACTGTAGCAATGGATTCTTTCAGCAAGCGCCAAGCATGCTCAGATATCTAACTTGCACAACTTTATAGTGTTGGATTTGGTGGAAGCGTCTCAACACCCATACATGGGTGCCCGCGCAGTATTTATTGATAGATCGAGACTTTGGGTCTCGTAGGATTACAGATGGCTACGGTTGTTGAACCGTGAGGAAGAATACATGGAGGGACAGAGAGATAGAAAAATTAATATGTAACATTGCATGTACTTTTAGTGTGTCACGTACAGTCCTAGATTGTAGGATCGAACTGCTACTTATTGAGTTTGCGTTGGTTTTTTCCTTGAAGAGGAAAGGGTGATGCAGCAAAGTAGAGATAAGTATTTCCCATGACAACCTTGTGACACAAGAGATGATACCAAGATATGCACCAATGATATATGTATGCTATGGGAAGTATGATCACTAATGTGCACAAGTCACGTTGCCGGCAATACTCAAAGGCTAGTCTCGATGGGTAAGCAACGCGAAAGAGTAAGGCTATGATGGCTAGCAATGTAATGGCAAGAATGATGTATCACTATACCAAGATGAGTTTACCGCTTCTTGCTTACGGTATGGTGTCAAAATGGTCGAGTGGTCGTTATCGATGACGCGTCCGTGGCGAAGATGAGCGGCGGTGATGTTGATGTCGAACCGTACCTAAATAGCCGAAACACAATAGGACATGGAACCGCAACTCAAATTCTCAAAGCAAACGTGACAAAATTGTTGGAGTTGGTAGTGGTAAGTGATGGTGGTGTATGTAGTATATGGCGGTGCTATGCGGAAGAGGTGGTGGTATCCGGAAGTGTATGTGGGCACCGGAACAAAATTTGGCGAAATTGGACGGGAAACGGGCGGTGGATGGAAGTGATGCTGCCAGGGGCCGGATGTCCCGGCTTGATGGTCGGATGTCCGTGGGTGGTCGGATGTCCGGGTTGTCGGACAGGATGTCCGGGCTCTGGATCCGTGGACGAACTTGGTGAACTTCGCATGGAGAGGTCAAATCCAGGCAAAATTCGGGGGAATTTGTGGATGGAAATTGGGGAAAAGATGACGAAAAGCTAGATCTACCTACAACACATGAAATCCGCGGATCAAAACCAACAAAACTTCATCACACCAACAAATCACAAAAAAAAAATTGGGGCTATTTTTGTGGGGAATTTTCGAATTAGGAAGAAAATCAACAAAACAAGGCTAGAAAACACAACGGGGAGGCTCCGAAATCATGATCAACGTGGCTCTAGATACCAAGATGATATAGGGTGGAACCCTAGATGGCCGATCTTTCACGAAAGGAGCGGATCCCGCGAAGAACACGAAGAACACGAGGTGAAACACGAGAGAATCACTCAAATCAACAAGAACGATCACACATGTGCTAGATCCATGAACACAAAAGGAGATACAAGATCCACGATCAACAAGGGACGATACACGGTAACCGGTTCTTCTCCAAAGGAGGTCTTGATGAGGGCCACCCAAAAGGGGGTCTTGAATCCAAGGGGATCTTCTCCGTAGAGGGGCCGCGGTCTCTCTCGTGGAGTAGATCCGATGTGGATGAGCGAGGCTCTATCTCTAATATGAGCTATCACAACGCTAACCCTAAAACATAGGTAGGAGGAGAGTATATATAGTCTAGGGGGGAGGGGCGAAAGAGTACATGGGCCTCGGCCCTTTACTGTGCATAGACAGACGGGGCCGGACGTCCGGGCGTCGGGCCGGATGTCCGGGCTTTCGGGAGAAGCCGAATGTCCGGGCTGACGGGCTTTTCATCTGTCTTGTGTATGCAGCTTGTCCGGATATCCGGGCGTTGGGGCCGGATTTCCGGGCCGGGCCGGATGTCCGGGGCCTGTAGATGCTTGGCGGCTGGAATGCTGCTGTAGTTGATGTCTCCAGCGGCCGGATGTCCGGGCTCGGGGCCGGATGTTCGGGTCGTGGAGCTGCCTTCTTCTCCTTTCGGCGTTCCTCTTCATCCTTGGACTTGGCGGCTTGTCCATCTTCACGTGCATCTTCGGGAGGGTCCTCTTGGTACCTGATCATGCACAACATCTCGGATTTAGGTAGTAGCCATGTCTCTAGGGGATCATATGCAATATCACTAAGGAGAGAAGTCACCTCGGTCTCGAGAGCTCTAGCTCTAGCTCGAGTCATAGGTCCTCTTGGCACTTCGTGAGACGATGGTAGGTCCATGGGGATGACCGTAGGATGCTCCACATCAATACGTGACTCGCTGCCCCTACTGTCACTGGGAGAGGACACCGCAAGATTGAACCCAAAGCTAAGCACTTCTCCCATTGCAAGAAAAACCAATCTAGTTGGCCAAACTAAACTGATAGTTCGAAGACAATTACAAAGATATCAAATCATGCATAAAAAGAATTCAAAAAAGATTCAAATAATATTCATAGATAAGCTGATCATAAATCCACAATTTCATCGGATCTCTACAAACACACCGCAAAAGAAGATTACATCGGATAGATCTCCAAGAACATCGAGGAAAACATGGTATTGAGAATCAAAGAGAGAAAAGAAGTCATCTAGCTACTAGCTATGGACCCGTAGATCTGAGGTAAACTACTCATGCTTCATCAGAAGGGCAATAGAGTTGATGTAGAACGTGATCGTATCTCCCTCCGGCAGGATGCCTGAAAAGGCCCCAAGATGGGATCTCACGGGAACAGAAGGTCGCGGCGGTGGAAAAGTGTTTTCGTGGATGCTTCTGGTGGTTTGGGAATATATGTGAATATATAGGAGGCAGAACTAGGTCAGGGGGTCACTGAGGGGCCCACAAGGTAGGGGGGCGCGCCCTACCCCCCTAGGCACGCCCTCCACCCTTGTGGCCGCCTCGTGGCTCTTCTGACTTGATCTCCAAGTCTTTTGGGTGTCTTCTGGTCCAAGAAAAATCATTGCGAAGGTTTTATTCCGTTTGGACTCCGTTTGGTATTCCTTCTCCGCGAAGCTAAAAACAAGGAAAAAACAGAAACTCGCATTGGGCTCTAGGTTAATAGGTTAGTCTCAAAAATAATATAAAATAGCATATTAATGCATATAAAACATCCAAAATAGATAATATAGTAGCATGGAACAATAAAAAAAATTATAGATACGTTGGAGACGTATCACGCACCCGTCGCCCAGGCCTGCGTGCCACTAATCTCGGGCGCTCTTCATGTATCTATTCGGGGCAACCCTCTGTAATCGAATAGGGTGTGCAATTCAGTTATTCAACTTGGTATCAGACTCCACGCTCCTCTCGCCATGGCTACAGACTCCTCTTCTTCCTCGGCCACTAGCTCCGCCACCTCGCTTGGCTCTCTCTCCGCCACCGCAAGCACCCCCGCCGACACCAACCCTAATACCACCGGCAGCTCTTCCCCCCCATTCATCTTCGGCACCCAATCCTCCAACCCTAGTACCACTGCCGCCGCCACCACCTCTTAGTTTGCGCCGCTATTCTCCTTGCCGGCGCCGTCCCCACCGCCTCCTGCCCCTACTACTCGTCACCTCATCTTCAACGCCGACATCACCGCCCACTTCAAGTTTCTCTTGAACCCTGCCGATCACAACTATCATAAATGGAAATCTTTCTTTCTCATGGTTCCCGTTCGCTACGGCGTCACCTACCTCATTGAGCACCCCCCTCCACCCAACGCGGACTCCCAATACCGTGAGCTCGATGCCCATGTTGCCCTATCCATGTATGCCACCCTTGCCGATGCCATCGTTGACCATGTGACCGGTGCCACCACAACCTATGATCTCTGGCACTGGATCCGAGACTATTTTCTCGCAAATCGCGCCACTCAATACATGACCCTCAATCACCAGTACCGCAACCTCTAGCAAGGGGACCTCTCGGTTGATGAGTACGCGTGACGCATGAAGCTGCTCATCGCCGGCCTTGCCGACATCGATCACGTCGTCACGAAGGTGGACCTCACCACACAGTTTCTCCACGGCCTCGACAAGCGCCTCAACACCATCCGCGTCGTTCTCTGTGACACCGTGCCTCTCACGCCGTTCGAGACAGTCTTCTCGTGAGTCAAATTCGCGGAGGAGTATCTGGCCCAGCGCGCCTCTAAGGAGAGTGCCACTGTGCTCGCCGTCCACGACACCGATGGCCCCTCCAGCGGCTCCTCGGGTCACGGTGGCTCATCTTCGGCTGGAGGTCTCACGCCGCGCCCCGACGACCGTGGCGACCGCTCCGGCGACCGCGGCTCTGATCACAACCAAGGCCAGCAGCACGGGCGCGGCTACAACAGCCGCCAAGGCGACGGTGGTGACCGTGGCCGTGGGCGCGTACGGGGGCGTGGTGACCAGGGCAGCTGCGGCAACCAGTTCCCACTGCAGCACAACCCATACTTGGGGTTCTTCGTGCCTTACGGCATGGCTATACCGCCCCCCTCCCCCCGCCGTGGAGCCGCGGGCGCAAGGAGGCGCCGAGTGAGTTAGTCATGGGCGCAGTGGTGTCGGAGTAGTGGTGCGCCGGGAAGAAGATGTTGTTGATGAGGCGTCGCGCAGGGTTTGCCAAACCCGGGGACACGTCATAGACGAAGGCACGCGTCGGTGTTGCCAGCACCGGGCATGCATAGACGGACGAAGACGAAGTTGACGAAGCGTCATGCCAGGCTTGCCAGGCCCGGGGACACGTCGTGGACGAATGCACATATCGGTGTTGCCAGCACCGGGCATGCGTAGACAAGGGACCTGCACGAGCCATACGCCATGTCGAGGAGTCGGAGGGCCAGCAGAGAAGAAGACTCGACGACGGTTCTGGCGCCAATCGGCATGGGGGCCGATGTCACCAACGGTGGTTGGAGTAGACGAAGTGGTGGGGTAGATGACGGCGACGCTGGCGACGGGCTGGTGCTTGGACGAAGACGAAGGAGGTGGACGGGCGGCGGCGGTTAAGGGGGTAGCGGCGGCTGCCGAAGAAGAGCAGCGGCGGCTAGGTTAGTAGCGCGGCGGCGGTGCTCGAAGTAGGCGAGGAACTTGACAGCATGACGAAGACCGGTGCGGACGGCGGCGTTCCCGCGCCAAGGGAGGCGATGCGGCGCATACCACGGGAGGTCGACGTGCGGGGACGGCGGTGGACCATGGGCCGCGGTGCTACGGCCCGAAGGGGCGACGCAACAGCGGCGGGCAGGTCCGGGCGACGGCGAAAGACCTTGGGGCGGTCACGGGGCCGCGGGCCACGGCGCTATAGCCGGAAGGGGCGGTGCAGCGGCGGAGTGCGGGTCGGTGCAACCGCGGGGGACGGCCTCGGGGCGGCGGCGGGGACCGCGTATCGCGGCACTACGCCCCGAAGAGGCGACGCAACGGCGACGCGCGAGTCGATGCAGCCGCGAGGAGAACCACGGGGCGGCGGCGCTGCAGTCCGACAGAAGGATGCAGCGGCAATCTGTTGCTCGATTGGTGAAGAGGCGCGCTGAACTCGGCGATGATCTTCACGGATCTAATGGAATTGCACGCATGCGGTTGATCAGACCGGACATGGCTAGCCAGATCAAGAAGATGTGAACGAACTCGACGAGGTATCGGGGACATGCATCACGCGACTGTACAAGAGTGTTAGGTATGCAAGCATACATGCACGGGACGTGCAAGCAACCAACTCATGCACGCCGTGAGGAGCTAATGCAACGACGGGCTAGCAAAAGAACAGCCACGCCGCGAGCGGCCGCCACAGCTGGGGTGCAGCCCAGCCGGCCTCGGATGTTGTGATGCAGTCATTCTTGATGGATGATGAAGATATCGATGGATGACGATGGCTGGCGGAGAACATCATGCGGACGAACGCGCGGACCTCAAGCGTCCCTGAGACGCCGCATCTCGTTCCAGCTGAAGGCTGCCGGTGTTAGCGCCACAAGGTTGGAGTAGAGGTGCGGGGGTCGACGACGGCGGCGGGCGACGCAAACTGATCTAAGATCGGAAAACCAAAAAGTAAACGCCGATCAAAGCGACTGGAGAGAGAGAAAAACCCCGAAGCAAGGGCTCGGGAAAACAACTCTCTTGGGCAGCCGGTCAACACAACCGGCGGACGAACCCTAGGTACGGGCGGCGCGGCCCTCGACACGGCGGTCATGGAGGTCGACCGCCCCGGGGGCGGCGTGCGGGTGTGGAAGCGGCGGCGGCTAGGGTTTAGGATTGATTAGGCTGATACCATGTTAGAAGGGAGAGAGAGATTGTTACGGAATATGATGGATGTCATGCTTAAGCCTTGTGGGCATATATATATATATATATATATATATATATAGGATGGTAGTTTGGGACACCTAGGTGTCTGGGCACCTTACCTCGTAGCCGTTAGATGGTGAGTTGATGTATGACGTTTGTATATGGTAAATAATTAATGTGATTATATATGGCAATAATTAATAAGTATGGTAAGCGTGCATGCATGCATGACAACCATTTATGTTTAAATTAATAGATAGTCATAAATGGATTAAATCTTCCAAATTTTACGTTCAGGTATATACACATATATTTCTCATCAGAGTATGTACACATAAGTATATGCCGGTGCATGTATACATTAATTTAACGTTGGGGTATGTACATTTTTATGGGTATGTAGAGAAAAAAATAATGTCAAGGTATATACGCATAAATTTTATGTTTTTTTGCAATTGCATAAATTTTATTTTAGGTTATGTACATTTGTGTGTATGTGCATATAAATTTCACACAGGGATAAGTATATTTATGAGTATCTACACATAAATTTCACGTTGGATATATATATTTACGAATATGTACACGTAAATTTTAAGACAAGGTATGTACAGTTATGGGTATGTACATATAAATTTCAAGTCAGGGTATTTTTTTTTGCGGGGCAAGTCAGGGTACGTACATATAAATTTCACATCGGGGTATGTACATGATATGTAAAAAAGATTTCATGTCGGAGTATGCATATTTTTGTATATACATTTTTTTGTGAGGGCTTGAGTACGCACTAAAAAATATATTGGTTATCATCATACATTAATTATCATCTTGGGGTATGTTATGTTTGGGACGTATATTTCTTAGGTATATCAATTCGCTTATCGTGCATGGGTATATCATTTCTAGGTTTCTGTCATAGATGTATTATTATATGTGTATAAATTCTTTGTGTTAGGTATATGGGTACATAGGACAAATTCTTACTACATACATAAAAGTATTTTTTATTTTTAATAGCAAAAAAAGATGGGTGCATCATATGTTTATGAGTATTGTATTCCGATAAAGAATACAAGGCAAAAGCAAGAAATTGTACGCAAGGTATTATAGTGCATATATTATAAATAAAGATTTAAAAGAAACTAGGATGTCATATCATATATGGAAATAAATGGTATGCTATTATAATGACGTGCATTTTATGACAGGTATGTCATGCACCAATATTTGGAAAGAGATCAATCACATGGGGCATTAATTGCATGGTGCTTAGGTGCCTGGGCACCTAGGAGCCCCAAACAATTTACCTATATATATATATATATATATATATATATATATATATATATATATATATATATATATAGGAGTACAATGACCAACTTGGAGTACAAGACAAGGCAGGAACAAATCCTAGTCTATCCTATACTTCCTAATATACACTAGTAATCGTACACGTGCAAATGCACGTTTATCTAAAATAAAATTGATCCTTATTCAGTTTTCAGACTGGTATAGGTGTGAGCATATAATTTTAGTGATCTAAAACGTCTTATATTTGTTTATAGAGGGAGTATCTTTTATTCCAAATTGTTGCTACGATAGAGATCTTATTTGAAGATGAAACCATCCAAATATATTCACACGATTTTTTTAAGGGAATATATTCACATCGTTCACAGCAAACATCAATAGAAAAAACTCTCTATTAATATTTCAAACGACTTAAATGACTTCCACTATACATTGGAAAACTGAAAACATGTCTATGCTTATATGGTTGACTTACAATTCCATGCATGATTTGATTCCATTGTTTGATACTCCATCCAACTCTAACTCTTCTCTATAACTGAAAATCAACCAAGCAAAACAGAAAAGAGAAACAAACTATAAGAACATGAGTAAACCTTATCTCGCTTCGACGCAAATCATGGATGATTGTGGGCGCCCAGCCGCTGATTATGTAAAATTACCTTGAAGGTCCAGCTCTGATGGTTCTGCAAGCAAGTATCTTGTCTGGATATAATAGTTCTAGGCACAAACTTAAAAACTTTATTAGATGCTCCTGATGCACTGTAAGGCCTTGCAGTGTTAGCTCGAACAGCCCAACTGTATGGACATGTAAATCAGGTATCGACATGAAAACATGGACGAAGATTCTATATATTTTTGTAGGTGAAAAATAAATTTCAGTTAGTAGTTGCCGCAAGTATATATGTATTGACACATTCGACATACAGTATGATATATCAATAGTAAAAGTTCATATTATAACATTGTACAAATAGTAAGATATTTGCTCAAGATAACACATCGATTCACAAAACCAAGTCCCAAAAAGGTAGACCATCCTTCTGCATATTTGCACGGCAACACAATAGTCAGACATATGGAAAACTTAGCTGCATGTCAAAATCATACGATTAGAATCCATTAATCTTTAGAAATATATACTTGTTTTATCTAATTCAATCATCAAAAGCATATAGGTCCAGGAATAGGAGTTAATCTGAAGCATGTGTCTTGTTCTTAACTTCTCTTTGGCTGCTCTCTTCTCCTTCTGGTTGATCTGTTGAGATCCTTTTCCAGAAGCATATTCAGTAGAAGGAAAAATAATACTTTGAAGGAGAACCGTATTTTGATATTACAAAAAAGCACAAATTCAGTACAGGTAAGATTTAGTAGCTCCCGATGTTTCGAGTCATTTATGCAACTCAGAAATACCACAAAATATAACCAGGACTGAATAATTGCACAAGGAAAAGAGTAGCAAGTGTCCAGTAAATGCAACTTGGCACACGATCTAGCTTACGAACTAATGAATAGATTGAAAGGAAGTATTGCTACATGCATATATAATGAACATACAGTGAAGTACTGTCACAATGCACAGGTCAGTGAATTTGAACATTGTTCTTTATGTAACTGTAAAAACTAAGAATAAAGACCGGAACCATTTGTAATGAGTAAGAAGCCAATCCTTGAATTTTGGAAAATGTACAGTAAAATAATTAATCAAAGTTCAATGCAAAATAGAAAGATGTCCATTAAGAGACATACTCCTTTTCCAGGTTCCTTATGATCACATTTAGCACACCATCGATGTTAATAAGCTCATACGCAGCCTTGATCAAGCACCTGGATTATAAGAGAACATACATTGGACACTTTAGTAAAATGATGCTTCATGAACAGCTACATGCATATGTACCAGTCTGAAAGTGATACCTCCAGATTGCAAAAGTTTGTGACCTCTTGAGTTACAAATTTACAAGCACAAGGATGAAGAAAATATAAAGGGAAAGAAGAGAAGAATGCACCAAGCTGCGTCTGCGTGACTACTGTAGCAATTAGCAGTGTAATCATGCATCAGCAAGTCTTCTGAAAATCTCTCCGATTATAGTAGGTGGTTAAGGCCCGGTTTAATGAAATGTCTCCAAAGTGGCAAAGCTAGGAGATAGTACATTTGTAGCGAGAAAATAATTACAGAAACAATCTTTAGAAATGCATGCTTCAGTTCAGAGTAGTTGTTTCAAGAAACCAAACAACCCATTAAAAAATGCCAACTACAAATTGAGTAGCGGGCTTCAGAATTCTCGGAAGTCAAAATTGATTCATGCAATCTGTACACACTTGAAACCTACACCCCGTAGTCCGTGAACAGTTGAGGAAACTTGGTATGTGCAATCTGTACACACTTGAAGCAGTCAAGCAGCAAACAGAAAACTGAATATGAAGCTCTTTGCAATGGTTTACGAAAAGGAAAATCACATGAGTATGAGGTACACCGCACTGGAAACTGAACATGAAGCAGGCCCATCCATGGTGTTTCATGGAACCAGATTTCCTTCGCTGCTCCTCGTCTTGCATGTTCTTGCAAAAAATATAGAGTATGAGGATACACCGAACTGGTGGCTTGATGTTAGGTGTTCAGATAAAATAAACCTGATCAAAGTTCGCCCGCGTGGTGGCGAGGGCCCCAATGTGGCGGTGGTGGCGGCCCGCTCTTGCATCTGTGGGGCAGCAGCCGACCCGCGCTCATGTCCGTGTGGCAGATTCGAAGGAGCGGCGGGGTGATCCATGCTCACATCCGTGAGGCAGAAGAGGAGAGCAGCCGGCGGCGGCGGCGATCCGCTCGCATCTGTGAGGAAGCAGCGGTGGGCGGGACGTTGGCCGTGCGCAGCCGTTCGTCTGGCAGAAAAGGAGCGTTGGCAGAGGAGGAGCAGCGAGCGGCGGGCGGCGGGGGCAGAAGGCGTGCAGGCAGTTTCTATTTTTGTTGAGGCGTGGCGTGCGGTTAGTTTGATGATGACGAGCGGTACGGGGATTAGATCGGTTGATCAGTGGCTTGTTGCCTTAAACACAGAGATGTTTTAGACCCTTGGATCAGCTAGATAAACGGTTCTGGTTATTTGGATCTGCCTCCTCTCTTCCTTTTATAGGGGTAGTAGATAAGCATTTGTAGCTAAGAATGGATCGATCAAACTGTGACAAAGAAACAAAATTGTGTACAGAGTTGTAGTAAGGAACCAAAATCAAAGGGGTTCCAAACCTGGGTTGGGGAAACCTATCAAACTTGCAACCTGAGCAAGCTAAAAAGGCGATGAAATCAATGCTCTCACCTAAAGCAAGGAGGAAGCTTGCATGTGGTTGACAGTGAGGTGCAGAGGTTGTGGTTGTTGAACAATCACACATACAAAATTTAGGATTTTCTATTCCGTTGTGAAACACATACCTTCAATAATGAAAGAGTGACATTGCAAGACACTGGATATTACAATACATTTCAATTTAGCATCTAGAAATTGTTCTCCCGGTGGCACACCTGCAGGCATAGAAATATAGGACATCGCGGTGAACAATTTGAATAATATATTCTTATTGAAGTACAGTGAGAGCAAAACATAGCACACAAAGCGTAAATAGCAGACCTGAATATTCCAGCAGGAGTATTCAACTATTAATGGTAAAGACAAATGAACAGGTTTGCATTTCATTGAAGATGCTCTAGCCATAGGGTTAAATTCATTTGAAAAATCTGAAAACACACAGTTGTAAACCATTGCCTACGGAACTGAACACACATATCCAAAACACCTGAAATCGGGTTTCCATAATTCTTTGTGGTACACAGCTAAATTGTAAACTTATTCATATATTTCATTGCTTATTTGATTCTACAAAGAAATTTTTGGACACCATTGAGGACATCAACACTATAAGAGTGTGATGCATACTGTGTATATATTCCTAGAGCATATGTAAGTATCATGAGTAGGCGTATTCTTCAGATCTTTAAATGGGGAACGCTCGGCTGATCCTAACGCAGACGGACGATGATTTCTCATCTGTGACATGTATTGGGGAACATCCTAAATTAGTAGAATGACAAAACAATGGTACATAGGGATCTTAAGAGTAGGTATGCGGAGCTGTGATGTAATATTGAGAAGCTTAATTCTTAAATCCTAAATCAGTCCAATGACAAAACGATGCTACACAGGGATCTTAAGAGTAGGCATGCGGAGTTGTCATGTAATATTGAGAAGCTCAATTCATAAATGTTTGAGTAAATCAAACTGTTAAGTGTTTTAGTAAATCTGAAACTGTGACAAAATGGACCTTAGATGCAGGGAATGGTGATGAGTGGGAATGGTCTGAACCTGTATAAATAAAGTAGGTGTTCTTAGGGAGGAGGCAAAAATAGTAGATATAAAATATTGTGAGTGAGATTGCCTAAATATCTTAGATCAGAAAGCTCAGAATCTTCTGGGTGGTAATTTTCGTGCCACCCAAGGAATGTGCAGAATTTTGAGAGCATTGAAAAGGTAATTGGAGTGACAGCAAACAATTTGTGAACCATACAAAGAGCTTAAATACTCATAAATCAGATTGAGCTTAAATACTCATAAACCAGACTCTAACCCTTTTAGTGCTGGGTGTGGCATTGGCGTTGGATCATGATAATTCACCTGCGGCAATTGTCCCAGAATAATGGTGGTTAATTTTGTTCGCTGTGTGGAAGGATCATCTATGCACTAAAATAATCATAACCAGAAGGATCATGTATGCATCAGATTGTCTTGTGTGGAAGGAACATAACCACAAGCATGCTGTTCAAACAATTCACAATTCAATGTAAAGAAAACTTACTGGCTGGATGAGGTCGTTGTCGGCAGCAGAGGAGGACACCGCCACCCGGCCGCGCTCGCGTTTTTCCGAGTGGCAGCAGAGGAAGGCCGGCGGGATGCTCGCGCTCTCCCACCTTGTTGGGGCAGCAGAGGAGGACCGGCGGGCGACTGCTCATGCTCGCGGCGGAGGAGAAGAGGATGGGCGGGAGGAGGGCGGCGGAGGCGGCAGAGGACCGACGGGCGGCGGAAGGTGGGCGAGGATGAGCGGGAGGCGGGAGAGGATGGCGGGCGGCTGCAGACGGTCGCGGCGGCTCCGGCTGTCCCGCGGCGACGGGCTGTGGCGGCTCCCCTGGTGCGCGACGGGTGGCGGCCTCCAACTGTCCCAGGGCGAAGGGCGCGACGGTCAGCAGCGACTCCCGCAGGAAGGAGGGTGGCGCCCGCGGCGGCGGCTCCGGCTGTCCCGCGGCGAAAGGCGCGACGGTGGGCGGCTCCCGCAGCGAAGGAGCGACGAGCGGCGGACGGCGCGGGGAGGAGCAAGAGGGGGCGAGAGGTTGTGCGGAGGGGGCGAGAGATCGTGCGTACAGGTTTTTTAAAGGGCGTGGCTGGTTAGCGATCGATTAAGGGTGGGTTAGCGATCGATTAAGGGCGTGGTTGGTAGCGTTAAACACAGAAGGATTAAGAGCCATTAGATTTGGATGATGAATGGATGTGATTGTTTGGATCTGCCCCTCTCTTTCTTTTATGGTAGTAGTAGATTATACTCAACAGCCTCCACCACTGCCGCCATGGTTGTTGTTGTAGTGGCCACCGGCGCCGCTATTGTTGTAGCTGCTGCCGCCGTTGTTGTTGTAGCCGCTGTTGCCACCGCCGTTGTTGCTACCTCCGCTGCTGGAGCCCCTGCCGCTGGACTTGGGGCGGCCACCGCCACCACGGTAACCCTTGGAGGGCCCTTGTCGGCGATGTGATGGGAGAGGAAGCTCTGATACCATGTTGGATTTGGTGGAAGCGTCTCAACACCCATACATGGGTGCCCGCGTAGTATTTATTGATAGATCGAGACTTTGGGTCTCGTAGTATTATTGAGGGCTACGGTTGTTGAACCGTGAGGAGGAATACATGGAGGGATAGAGAGATAGAAAAATAAATGAAATATATCTCTAACTACTTCTGATTCCACAACTGCCTGATTCTATACGTGAGAGACAAGCTCAAGGCTGTCATGTCACGTGGTACAAAATATCTCCAACATATAGAACCAATAGCCTGCAGAAAAAGGAAATGCAATCTTGAATTATTGGTTGTCATATGACCACAGTTTGCCTGGATTGGTTCAATCCAGCCCCAATCTGTTGACGTATAATATGCTGCCTAGTCTCTTCCATCAGATCGGTCTTTTGGTTGCATTGGCTAGAGCATGTACTTCTACATGGTATCAGAGTCAAGAGGTCTTGAGTTCAAGACCCGGCTGGCGCAATTAAATTGCAGCCCACTTTCGGTCCACCTTCAGGCCTGAGGGAGCCACACGTGAGGGGGAGTGTTGACGTATAATGTGCTGCCTAGTCTCTTCCATCAGATCGGTCTTTTGGTTGCATTGGCTAGAGCATGTACTTCTACACAATCTAATACGAATATTTATATCTTATTGTTTGAGCTTAGGAAATGAAAACATACCACATACAACAAACTTTAGTCTGCTGTCAAATCCAGTAAGCTCATTTGCCAAATGAACAATCTAGATCTACTTTTTGGGTGCATTAATCCTCAGAGTATCTCCAGCAATGCCCCTAGTCAGGCCCCCAAATCAGTTTTTGAGGCCGGAGGAAAAAATAACTATCCAAACACCGAAATAGCCCCCCCCCCCCCTTCCCAAGCATCCAGTCCTTGTGTCAGGTTAATTAAATCCAATCGGGATAAAAGATTTTGCCCCCATCTAGCCTGTAGGGACTATTGCTAGAGATGTTTGTCACGTTGTACATATCTTTTTTTCTCAGTTAGGTCTCATGTTTTCTACTTTTCATCAGGCTTTCAAGTCCAAATCCAAGGACTTATATTGGTTCAGGGAAGGTTGCTGAAATTAGGAGTGCAGTTCAGGCCCTTGATATTGAGACTATAATTTTCGATGATGAGTTGTCTGCTGGGTGAGCTCACATCAGACTCAACGTGTTTATTTTATCTACTGAAGCTATTGCAATCAAAGAACTGTTTTTGTGTTGAAATGAGAAAAATATTACTCTCTCCGTTTGGAAATGTGATATGTACTTTGACTATTGAATATCAAACTTTGGCTAACAATTATGATCCAGTAATATGTGGGTTTGTTACACACAATTGATATCATTGGACTTGTGTTCAAAAGTACCTTTTATGACTGAACGTTGTAACGATTCAAAAATGCTGTACAAGAATTATAAGGTTAGATTTCAAACTTTGCACGGTCAAACTCTGCCCTGCATTTCCAAACGAAGGGAATACCACTCTATCTTTTGTTCGGTTTGCAATTTACGGTATGTTTGGTTGCTGCCCAATTTTATCCCACCAAAATTATGGTAGGATATGTTACTTCGACTCTTGCTTGGTTGGTCGCCAAGATCTTGGTTGCCTATGGAATCTCGCCAACTTTTCTCACACTCTTTTCATAAATCTTGCCAACTTTTGGGCCAATAAATGGTCAAGGAATTAGCAAATTGTTGGCCAATTTTGGTAGGGCATTGTTATGGCATGAACCAAACATACCCTTAGAGTGCCTCTGTTTATCTTCACTTCTGCGCCCCGAGGTTAAACACAAAGAAAAAAAAAAGAGAAGTCCAGTTATCTTTGTTAAGCTTCATGCACTAGCCAATCCACGCACTTCAACACCCCTCTCACGTGTGACGCGGGAAGTCAACTCGTGAATAGACCAAGTGGTACGACTCAAGAGGCCTATACATGGAGAGAGAGGGGACAACAACAATTTTTGGACATATTACGAAATCTAAGACTTGAACTCAAGACCTTAGGCTCTGATACCATGTTAAGCTTCATGCACTAGCCAACGTAATCAAAAGTCCGAACTGATGGAAAGGGCTAGGAAATCCACATATACACTTCAACAATCTTGTCCTGAGAGTTTATTCCTTGATTATTTGCTCAATTTTAAACAGACAGCTGCGTAACTTGGAGAAGTCCTTTGGTGGAGGTGTTCGAGTCTGTGACCGGACTGCTCTTATTCTGGACATTTTTAATCAAAGGGCAGCGACACATGAAGCTGCTCTGCAGGTAAACATAACAAATAGGTGTTAAGCGGTCCTTTAAGGTATTCTGTGACTGCTGCACTAAGTGATCCTATAAGATATTTTCTGAGGTTATGACTTCTCACCAATATTCGGATAACATGGAAAATGATCTTTTCAATACACTACTGGTGTAGTAGTGTATGTCCCTTGCCCCCTTTACATTTATGAATGCTGAGGGGGTATGCTGGGCTGTTAGGTTGCCATAAGGTAAAACATTTCTCTGGCATACTATCTTGAAGACGAAGTTGTACCAGCTCATCACCGTTTTGATGACATGATATTTGGAACTATATTGCTATTTGTGAACATCTGAAGTTATGTGCATAACTCTGTATCATCATCAGACTAAATTTCTACATAAACATTTAATGTGCGGACTTAATTGAGATATCTTTACAGTGGAAAGTAACTTCATTTGCTTTGGAATTGATGCACAAGTCCGATGTTTCCTTTTTAGGTCACCCTGGCACAAATGGAATATCAACTTCCTAGGTTGACAAAACTGTGGACTCACCTTGAGCGGCAGTCGGGAGGCCAAGTCAAGGGTATGGGTGAGAAACAAATTGAAGTTGACAAGCGCATCTTGAGAACACAAGTAATATTCTTGTTCTTACAGTTAGATAATTTATATGTGAACTGCCAAATACGAAACCACCAAGGTTCAAAATACTCCAATGCTTTAAGGACATTTAATTGTTCAATAGAGGAATAATGTTCTTATTCTGTACCTTTTTTTTGTGCCATGGAATCTGATCTCATCTTTTACTAGTTAAGATCTTCTCTATCATGTAAATTGTATCAGGGTGTGTATACAGTTCAATATATGTAACCAGAACATAGCCAGAGATGCT
Organism: Triticum urartu; assembly: GCF_056163025.1. NCBI lineage: Eukaryota > Viridiplantae > Streptophyta > Magnoliopsida > Poales > Poaceae > Triticum > Triticum urartu. The sequence goes on from NC_141876.1 coordinate 302,171,573, forward strand.
CCATTTCTTGTTTATTAAGTAGTTCGAGCAATGTAATATGTGTGACTTCATCATTTTGTAACCACCTATTGCCCATTTGTTAATTACATGTCACTTTCACCATTGTTGTGTAGAAGAAATGATGATTTGTAGCCATTTACTAGTTATGCACAAGTTCCTCGTGTTAATGTCTGAGAAACTTGTATATAATTTTGTTACTTCCTCCGTCCGAAAAAGCTTGTCCCAAGCTTGTCCCTTAAATGGATGTATCTAGCACTAACATGATGCTAGATACATCCATTTGAGGGACAAGCTTTTTCGGACGGAGGAAATACTTACTCTAGTTGCACTTCCTGTTCTTTTTCTGGAATTGATGATTTTCGAACCTAAGTATCTTCTGTAGATAAGCACTTTGAGGAAGGAATTGGAGTCTGTCCGAAAACATCGAAAGCTTTATCGCAACCGTCGACGGTCGGTGCCTATTCCTGTTGTTTCTCTGGTATAACCATGGAATTTTTGTTGAGTCTAATAGGAAGGTCCTTTTAATTATTAGTTATTAATAGATAAAGTTTCCAAAAAAATCAGGTGGGATATACAAATGCTGGAAAAAGTACACTCTTGAACCGCTTAACTGGAGCTGATGTGCTCGCTGAGGATAAATTATTTGCCACACTAGACCCAACAACACGGAGGGTGTTGGTATGTTGCTAAGAAACTGACATCTCAAGGAAACTTAGATATATGACACTTTTAAGTGTCCGTGCAAGGTACGACGTCTAATCAGTGCATGGACCACTTTGCAGATGAAGAGCGGCACTGAGTTCCTCCTAACAGATACTGTCGGGTTCATTCAGAAGCTACCCACTATGCTGGTATGCTTTCTAGACATCATCTTCGTGAACAAGCTTTATTGTGGCCCTCCTCCCCTTTATGATCTTCTGAGCATTAACTATTGGTGCTTGTCCAGGTGGCAGCATTTAGAGCAACACTGGAGGAGATATCAGAATCATCAATTATTGTTCATCTTGCAGATATCAGGTGTGCAACTAAAATACTCCCTCTGTCCCGGAATATAAAAACGTTTTTGACACTATGCTAGTGTTAAAAACGTTCTTATATTTTGGGACGGAGGGAGTACAAAAGATATTCTCATCATTATGATTCAATTCAATGCATCTATTTAGGTATCATAGTGTTTGTGTCATGTGTGTTCCAGCCATCCATTAGCTCAACAACAGATAGGTGCTGTTGACAAAGTACTGAAAGAGCTGGATATAGACTCGGTTCCGAAGTTGGTTGTGTGGAATAAGGTTCGTTGTTAGGAGTGACCTATACTGACGACAATCTAATCGCTTTAAGCTAATTTCAAGTGTTAGTACATGTCAAATTTTAAGCTTCCAGCTTGTGTTTGCTCTAATTTTTTTTTCGAGCCAGGCATAACCCCTTTCCATTACTTAGCATAACGGAAATACAAATAGTTTTAAGAGTTCAAAAGGAGACCTAGAAAGGGGAAGCGAGCTCAAAGCACCGCTGGGAAACCCACAATGAGCACTCGTCATCGAGCAGCTCACCATGGGGCGAAAACCCAACGACACCCTAAAACCAGCCGACTAACTCTAACCAGGAGAATTCCAACAAGTTTTAGGAGGGTTACTCCAGACATAAACCATGAGCCCACGCAGGGGCGAAAGGACTATTTTTCCAGATATAGTTAAGCACTAACTCACGCAGGAGCAAACGAACTATCTATCAGCAGCAAACGCTTCAGCTCTCAGTTTGAGGTTCCCCTCGGCGCTGCACAGATCCGCATCATGTTCGATGCATTGGTCCTCAGCATCTTGGCTCCGCGCTCCATCATCAAACCTGCCCAGTAGGTAGGAAAACCACATGTAGAGTAAACCACATCAAAAGGCGACCTCATCTGTTTAGACTCAAAGGTAACACTGTTACGATTAATCCACATCGCCCAACATAAACCTGCTAGACCAAAGGTATAAAATTTCTCCCCATCAGGTAAAAACATGTAAGCCCATGAATAGTACTGCCAAATGTTACTTGGACACAGATCCGTGCCTAGTACACAGCCTACAGTCCTCCAGAGGACTCTGGCCACAGGGCAAGTGAAGAAGAGATGCTGGGATGTTTCTCTCTCCGCACAGAAGGAGCAGGTAGGATTTCCCAGCCACTTTCGTCTACTCATCACATCTCTAGTTAGGATAGCGTCCTGAAACAGTTGCCAAAGGAAAATTTGAATTTTAAGGGGAATTTTTGCTTTCCATATCCACTTGTAGTTTGCCCCCGCCACATTTCTTTCCAAATATTCATAAACAGATTTCATAGTAAACCTACTTTTCTTCCCCAAGGTCCAGACCACTTGGTCGGCTTCGCCAGTCATCGGCCAAGTCCCCACTATAGATTTGATATTATTCCATTGCTCAAGCATGGGAGGGTGGAGTTGCCTTCTAAAAAAGTTTTTTTCCTCCACCCCTTCCCTGAACTTAGCAACCGTGATATCCTGATCATTGCAAATATCATAAATCATAGGAAACTGCAACTGGAGGGGAGGTTCATTGCCAACTGGATCAACCCACAGTCTAGCAAGATCTCCAGATTGTAAATTCACTTTTCTGCCAGCCAGGTAGTAATCTTTAGTTTTCATGATTGCTTTCCAGATTGGCGAGTCATTGAATTTAGTTTTGACAGAGGTCAACGTGTCTTGCTTAAAGTACTTGGCCCGGATCACATCCTGCCATAGCCCTTGTTTAGTTTCCAGCTTCCACCACCACTTGGTGAGGAGGCTTAAATTCTGTTTATGAAGATCCTTGACTCCCAGTCCCCCTTTCTCTTTGGATCTACAAATTCTATTCCATCTCACTAGATGGTATCGTTTACGCCCCTCATGTTCTTGCCAAAAGAACCGCTTACGGTGTTTATCCAGTTTCTCAATCACCCCTTTAGGAAGAAGGAACATAGACATGTAGTAAAAGACAATGCTAGTTAATGAGGAATTGAGAAGGATGAGCCTCCCACCCGAAGATGCTGCATTACCAATCCAGGATTCACAGCATTTAAGGAACCTCTCATCCATAAAATCCCAGTCTATGCTACGCAAAGAAGAGAAGCTGACTAGGACTCCCAAGTATTTCATTGGAAAATGTCCAATACTACAATTAAAGAGATCAGCATAAAAGGAAAGGGTACTATCATCTCCACCGACACAGAGGATTTCGCTTTTCATAAAATTGATCTTCAGTCCTGACATAAGTTCAAACAGGTACAATAGAAGCTTCAGATTCACAGCCGCTTCCTTATCATGTTCAAAACATATTACAGTGTCATCTGCATATTGCAGGATAGCCACACCCCCCTCAATCAAGTCAGGTGATAAGCCCGTCAGCATTTTCTCTTTTTGTGCATTAAGAACCATTTTCGAGAGTGTCTCTACAGCCAGGTTAAAAAGGAAAGGAGAATGGGGATCGCCTTGCCGGACCCCCTTGTGACTTTGGAAATACGCACCTGTTTCATTGTTCAGTTTAATGCTCACCGTGCCATTATGTAGGATTCGTTCGATCCATCCACACCAGGTTGCCCCAAAGCCACGATTACGATGACATTCTAGCAGGAAGTCCTAGTTTATCTTATCGTATGCTTTTTCAAAGTCCAATTTTAATACAATCCCACATTTTTTCTTTTGATGAGTGTGATGCAACACCTCATGTAGCGTGAGGATTCCATCCATTATATTTCTATGCTTGATAAAAGCATTCTGGTGCTTGCTAATCAGCTTATCAGCAAATACCGCAACCCTATTGTCCAGAACTTTCGTGATCAGTTTGTATGGGCATCGTAGGAGGCATATTGGGCGGTACTGTTGTATTTTCTTTGCTCCATTCATCTTAGGGATCAGTGTTATGACACCATAGTTCAGGCGTGCCACATCCAAGGTATTGTTGTGGAACGCTTTGAATAGGTGCATAATATCGTTTTTAACAAATCCCCAACAGTGTTTATAGAATTCCACAGGGATATTGTCAGGGCCGGGCGCTCTGTTACTTTCCATACTAAACAAGGCTTTTTTAACTTCATCTTCTGTAAATTCACTTGTAAGGATCAGGTTATCTTCTTCCGTAAGTTTTTCTTCATCCATCCAAGTATCAGGGGCAAGGTGAAATAAGTTTCCACTAGCAGGTCCAAAAAGATTTTTATAGTAGGCAGTGGCATGGTCAAGGAGATTTTGAGTCCCTTCAATAACAACTTCTCCATCAGTAAAGGAGTGTATCGTGTTTTTTCTCTTTCTGCCATTGGCTATTCGATGAAAATAGGCTGTGTTTTGATCCCCTTTAAGTAACCAACGCTCATTAGAGTGTTGCAGCCAAAAAAGTTCCTCATATGCAAGGATTTCATTAAGCTCTATATTTAGGGTTGTCCTCTCATATGATTCCGGGTCGAGGGGGCCTTCTTCTTCCTGTTTTTCTATTTTTTCCAACTCCTCCTTAATCCATTTTTTCCTCTTTCTAGCATGCCCAAAGGAATGTGCCCCCCACCCTTTATAATATTTCTTGAGGCGTTTCAACTTGATATTAAGGATATCGATAGGGTCATCAGAATGCACAGGTCTTTCCCAAATCTTTTTAGCCGTCCTAAAGAAATCCTCATTCTTAAGCCAGCTCAACTCGAATCTGAATTTGCGCTGCCGGGTGGGATTTTTTCTAATAGGGTTCGTCGACAGCAACAACGGGTTGTGGTCTGAGACATCTCGTACCAACTTACGAACTGTAACCATAGGGAATAGATCTTCCCAAGTAGGGTTCATAAGGATTCTGTCCAGTTTCTCCAGCGTAGGGTGTTTTTGCTTATTGGACCAGGTGTATTTTCCCCCTCCCATATGAATCTCTCTAAGGTTCAGGGATTGAATGATAGCGTTGAAGCTATCTGTATATTGGGAGTAGGTTAATTTTTTATTCTTGTCACCACTTTCACGTAAGATATTAAAATCACCACCAACCACATAAGGATTACTAATCGTGGCACATGTCGTGGCCAATTCTGCAAGGAAATCATTTTTTCTCTCTTTTTGGGCTGCCCCATATACCACCACTAGGGTCCACACACATTTGAGGTTCACATCAAAGACAGTAGTCTGCATAAGGAATTCACCCCCCGACCAGGAAATAATCTCCAAGGTTTCTCTCCTAGTCCCACACAATATGCCTCCAGACTTACCAATCGAAGGGATCCAGTTCCAATTGAACTTATCAAGAGGGTCAATTTTTCTAAGGAGTTTAGGGGTGAAATTCTTCTTCTTAGTTTCCTGGATACCAAGGAAGTCCAGGGAATGATCTTTTATTATATCAGCGAAGCAGGTAGTCATCCCTTTCTTACCTGCTCCCCTGCAGTTCCAAAATATACCGTTCATTTTTTCTTTTTGACACCCTCCTGCCTGGTGTTTCTACTAGGAAGCAGAGTAGATCCACCGGCAACATTTTGCAAGGAAGCCCCCCCTTTTTGACTTCTAGTGCAAGGTCTAGCTATCACCACATTAATCTTTCTCTTTTCTTCCTAGATCGGACCACAACAAAGTTATCATTATCCACATCACTATTATCCTCCCAGTTCATATTAAGAGGAGTCTGGTCCCCTTTTGCATTAGTTAATACCAAATGTCCCCCACCCACATCAGGTTGAGTCTGTTTGTCCTTAACAGTTTCCACATTTCTACATTTTTCTAATTCTCTAATGATATCAACATTAGTAAAATCAGCATCTGGGATGTTTACTCCCATTTTCACAGCTCTGAGAATAAGTTCAGGATTAGATAGCGTATCAAAAGAGTTGGGGACTCGAGGAATACCTTCGATGTCTCTCTTTTTTGCAGCTGCCCTGGCCTTTTCGTCAACCCTCTCCATCTTGTTCTGTGCATTCCTCAGACTGAACCGAAGATTTTCTTCAGTGACCGGGGGAGGAGCAGGGATCATTTCAATATCCCCCTCCATATCAGGAAACTCCACTCTGTATTCATTATTTTTGGCCGTCTTGGCCTCCCCAACCACCTTCTCAACCTGCTGATTTTTTTTCACAATATCAGAGTAAGATTTTTTGTTTTTTTGCATACTTATAACAGCAGAATTTTCATTTTGTTCTCTTACTTTTTCATCCATTGTCTCTTGATTGAAGGAATCTAAAAACAAGGTCGTGTGTTGTGACTCATCAGATTCCACACTCTCCTGCGACTCCCGAATAGGGTCCTGTTTTTCCCCCTGGGGAATGCAGGGAGATTTCCCTCCAAGCCCAGTGGAAAAACTACCCAGGTTAGCTCCAGGAGTCGACAGCAAGGAATTTTTCATCTCCATATTTTTTTCACCAGGATTAGAGGAAGCTTGAACAACTTTTTTCTCTCTATTAGGATCCCTCACCAGAATCTGATCCACTTCATAAAAGAAATCATAAAAATGATCACCAAGCACAGCCTCTGCGACTGCAGGAATCTCCTCCACATTTCTACAACCAATCCGGACCCTGACAGATGCCGGACGGTGCAAGGTAGCAGCATCTACTTCCAAAGGAACACCCACCAGCGAGGCAACATAAGCCAGATTCCTATTACTCCTTTTGTCCAGAGGGATATTGCTAATTTTGACCCAAGCTATTTCCATAACCCCTTTAGCCCCAACAGCAGATGACCATTTAGTAACATGAATAACAGCCCCGCTAGTTTTAAGAGTGATTTTCCCCACATAGCAAATTTGGGCCACTGCTCGAGGATTAGGAAAGCGCACTACAAAGGTTCCTGGTCCTATTGCATGAGCTGAACAGCGCCAATCAGTAGCTAAGTAAGCAGATAAATCAAGTTCCATTTGTCTAGTAGATGTTTCTCCCTCTACAATCGTGACCACAATGTTATTAGCCCTCTCTTTAAGCTGGTTGGCGGAGCAAGCGTCATGAATATAGTAAAACCCTTGCCCTTTGCCCTGGAACGCACACATCGGTGCCACACATTCCCATGGCAGAAATTCAGTACAAACATAAGCAAGGTGTCCTAATTTGCCGCATCTTTCACAATATGCTTGAGGGCATCGAATAGGAGGATGTTCATAAGACTTGCAAATGGGGCAGGCAATGGATTTTTTGGACGGAGGCACCTGAGCAGGGTTTTGTATTCCCTGTATGTGGCGCCGAGGTGAAGCAGATTGATGCCCGGTGGAGATGCCGCCAGATTCGGACTATTCCTTGGCCTTCTGCACCTAGATCCCGCCGTCTTGGTCGCGATGCTTGGGCGCCGCCGCCTCGTCCCACCGCGAGGCGCCCTCCGAGGCCGGCGCGATTGTGGAGGATGTAGAGTTGGTGTGGCCGCTTCCCTCGTCCCGCTTCCATGAGAACTTGCTGCGGTCGCCTCCGCGACCGTTGCCACGGCCAGGTTGCCGCCCTCCTCCGCGGTTCGCATGTCCCGCTCCGCCCCCTCCACGGTTCCCACGCCCCACCTCGGTCGCCATGGGAGGTGGTACCTTAGCGGTCGCGACCTCCGCAAAGGATCTGGGATCCCCTCCGACCTTGCCCTTCCACCACTCGAACGACTCCGAATTTCTCGATCTAGGGTTTTTCTCCGCCCCCCAGAAGTGGGAGAGTGAATCCTCTAGGTCAAGGATCGGGCGAGGCGGGGGCTTTATACCAGTGTTTCCCACCTGCCGATGGGGATGGATGGCCGGATCAGCTCCCACGTGGCTTGCATCCGCCATTGGCGGGCGGTGAGTGGGGCTTGGGTCCGTTTCGCCTGGACTTGGCCCACGCACACGCAGCCCCGTGCCCTTCCCGTGTACCGCATTGCCACGTCCCTCGCCCCGCGCCTCCTTCGTCGGCGTAGCGCTCGCCGCCGGTAGTCGATCTCGAATCTTCGCGAAATGACACGGGAAGGAAACAATCTCGCCGATGTCGACGATTTCCCCCGAACGGAGAAACCGTGCGTCCACCGTAACTCCGCGCCTGTCCGAGAGAACAAGGCGGAGAGCGTCTCGCCGTAGCGTGAGCACGCCGTCGGAGAAGGAGACTGTGCGTGTGATGAGATCGGCGGCGAAGGAAACCCGCCATCGCATATCCTGTTCGTCGCCAGTCGTGTTGCTACTCGAGCACGCCATATCTCTGATGTTGTCACACCCTGCAGTCAATGGCAGCTGCTGCTAGTCATCCTCCCACTCGTTTCCCTATAAAATGTTATTTTGGTGCACCAAGACATTGATAATTAAATTAGTAAATACCTAAGATCTGGATAAATAGTATTTTGAATTGCTGTTAATTAATATGTTTCTGAATTGACCGAAGTAAGTTGTATGGCATGCAGATTGACAATACCGATAACCCATTGAGAGTGAAGGAGGAAGCCGAGAAACAAGGGATAATCTGCATATCCGCCATGAATGGTGATGGTTTGGAAGAGTTCTGCAATGCAATCCAAGCAAAGTTGAAAGTATGAGCTGTTTCGGTTCTGGACTTTTGAGGCATGTGGTGCATCTTTAATTTATCTGAGGTGAATCACGC